>NC_069108.1:887500-1165086 GCF_947172395.1 Bicyclus anynana | reverse complement strand
GCCTACTTCCGGCAGTGGCGACTTCCACTGTTTACCTCAGAAACTGATTTTTACTAGAGCTTTACTCGTCCGTCACATGGCACGAATGGCGTGGAAAGTAGGCAGGAGCGTTGTGTGGTTAGGTTACTCGTCCTGCCGTGTTTTATGCCGCTCGTCCTGCCTAACATTCTCTATTTTGTCAAAGGACTAGTGTATGGTGTGTCGCGAGGGAGCATTGTGTGGCCACGGAAATAGCTTTTATCTCAAATTTGAAGCATCAATAGTTCCGTGGTTGACAAGCTGGACAGAAACTCCAAGGTCTAGGGTTCGATTCCGTTGGACTATTGTTGTATATACACTCTTATAAGAAAACTATTGCAAGTAAAAACAGAATCTATATTAATACCAATTAGGTATTCAGCTAAATAGTTTGTTTGCTTGAACGCGCTAATCTCAGGAACTACTGGTCCGATTTCAAAAATTCTTTCAGTGTTAGATAGCCTATTTATCGAGGAAGGCTATATATTATCCTCATACTCTTACAGAAATGGAAATTACGCGGGTGAAACCGCGCGGCGTTAGTAAGTTTTTTTATAATTATAAACAAGGCATTTTCGACGTTTTGTTGACTGTAACATGAAACTAAGAAATATGATACATAAATTCAATTAAATATAACGTATGTTACTCGCTGACAATGTAGCTTTCCGCTAGTGAAAGAAATTTTAAAATCGGTCAAGTAGTCTGTAGCCAACTCGCTACAAACAAACGAACATAAAATCTTTTTTCTTTATAAATGTAGAAGTAAATTTATTATGTAGATTAGTGGATCAGCTCATTCATATGATGTTTTCCATAAATTATATACGAGAGTGACATATGGGTCACATGCTAATAGCTTCAATCTGTGATGTTTCGACCTGTCACAGATATATCGCGTCCGGTTATATTCGCGGAGTTATTTCTAAAACGTTCATTAAAAACCCAATTCCATGTATACGAAGTCACGGGCGTCAGCTGGAGTAGTCAGCAAAATATACCATACCTTACAATACAACAGAAAACAAATAATATTAATAAATTATTCAAATTACATTCAATCACTTACTATCCAATTTTTTTGGCAATAATCCTGTGCAAGAGAAGAATGCACAAAATACTTTTGGATAAGAGTTACGATAGATAGTTGGGAAAGGCTTATTATAGTGTTAATGATTATATTAATGAGAAATAATGATTATATTAATGATAAAAAAGCTTGGCGTTAAACTGTAATATGCGACTGTGTGATTATTTTTAAATAACTTTGTATAATGGTGGTAAACAAAAAAAAACCTTGGCTGAGTTTGTTGTGGGCTCTTCTCGGACCAAGGCGTGTTTGGAACCCTCCTAACTTTAATTTTAAGTTTTCGACTATTATTACCACCATTAAATTAAATTAAATTATGACATAATTTTGACCTTTCAAAAGTGCTTGTAAACTAAGCCTAATTGAAATAAATGAATCTTGACTTTTGACTTTTTGATAGAGTACATAAAGATAATTTATAAGGCACCTAGGTAAATTAATTGACGAGTTCCTTAAAGATAAATGTTTTAATGTATCTAACATATTACACTCGCAACTAACGTAGCTTATCGGTGGTATAAAAATTTTCAAAATTGCCTTAGTAGATCCAGAGATTATCTCCTATAACACCACAAACTTTGTCTGTTTATAATATAGATGTAATTTTCTTGCACGCCTTGCTGTAAATGTAGTATCTTTACATTATCACATTCTAGCAATAAATACATTTAGAATAGGAATGATGACAGTTTTTTAATAAATTGTATATAAATTAAGAGTATACTAATAGTAAAGCAATTTTGTAAAAGGAACAGGGCGCTGCCGCAGATCCCTGAAAAACGCCCCATACAAAATAATACAAACTAATGACGTCATAGGTGCATAATGATCATTACATTTGTATGGGCGTTCTGAAAACAAAATTACCTACTAATATCTTTGTTATTTGTGCGTTTATGTTTATAGTTCATGTATTAAAAAATGTCACATTTAATGTAAGGAAGCTAAAACTGTATGAGTTTTCATCTAATTGCGATAAAAGATTTTTAACAGATTTTGATATTTTTTAATCTCATTTATTTTGCAAATGTCCAGTCAATTTTTGGTTTTTATGTATAAATTAGTTAACATTGACCTTATTTACCCGAATGTTTCATAAAAATCAATATATTGAAACCTAGTCATCATCCCCATTCATACACACACCAAATTTAATAAAATTTCCCATTTTCACGAAAAAGATGCAGTGACATCATATCGGTCACACACGCTAATAGCTTTCAATCTGCGATATTGCGTCCTGTCACACAGATATATCACGTCCGGATATATTCGTATATTTCATAAACATTACATTCTGCGTCAATGAAATTAATTTACATCAATTACAATTTAAATACGCCATACGTTTGCTAGGGATTTAGACTGCGCAATAGTTGAAGTAAATTTAACTAGTATCATATCAGAATCAAGACCGGGAGCCGCAGCAGAAAAAGCTGAAACCGGTAAGTGGTTCTAGTATGCCTCTGTCACTGAGATTTACATATTTGTACTTTTTGCCATGGAGACCCTTGGGGCATGGACAACGCTGTGTTAAACTTTGACGGCCGCGTGGCGCAGTGGGTAGTGACCCTGCTTTCTGCATCCACGGCCGTGGGTTCGATTCCCACAACTGGAAAATATTTGTGTGATGAGCATGGGTGTTTTCTAGTGTCTGTGTGTATTTATACATTATATAAGTATTTATGTGTAGTATATAATTGTATATCAATATTATAATATCAACTATCTTAGCACCCATAACACAAGCTTCTCTGTATGCTTACTTTGGGGCTAGTTAGTAATGTGTATTGTTTAAGTATATTTATTTATTAAAAAAAAAAAAAACTAGGCTGGGGCACGTGGGCACACAAAAATTTTGGGCCCTTTTGTAAATTAAAAATGCGAATTTCACTAAATTTTTTTTAATAAGTATGCCCATTATTAATCAAATACAGTACGATATAATATATCAATGAAGCTGCTGTTTTTTTCAGTTACGATTACGATAAGGTAAAGGTACAAAATGTTCTTAGTAATATCCTTAAAATCAACATTTAGAAGGATATTGTTTTAAATTGGGTCATCAAGAAATATTGTCAGTCCTTCTGGGGCCCCTATGAAAGGGGGGCCTAGGCACGGGCCCCGTGTATCATTATGATAAAGACGGTATTGGTCATGGAGTCGCATTGACAAAAAATAGTCCAAAGAGCCAATTGTTGTTCGGGTTCGAACGTGCTGGATAACAACCCTGCTCAGAAAACCACAGTAATGGTCGACCCCCTAGTGGACCGAGGACATCAAGCAGGTTGCAGGGAGCCGCTGGATGCTGGCGGCTCGATACCGTTGTGCTTGGAGGTCCATGCAAGAGGCCTATGTCCAGGAGTGGACGTCTATCGGCTTTTAATGATGTTGATGATTTCACCGCGACTAGTTGCCTCGGCTGGTTACAGAGGGGCTATTTTTTGCGCAAAGGATCAGCCTGGTTGATCATCGCGGAAATGCAGCCAGAATTCTAGCCCCTATTCCAAGTTAGATTAATTTCCTTATTGTACTACTAGCGGACGCCCGCGACTTCATCCTCGTGGAGTTTAGTTCTTCACAAATCCCTCGGGAACCATGGATTTTTCCGGGATAAAAGCAGCCTATGTGTTATTCCAGAGTAAAATCTATTTCCATTCCAAATCGCTTCAGTAGTAGCGGCGGTAAAGAGTAACAAACATCCATACAAACTCTCGCGTTTATAATATTAGTAGGATTTATTTCTAGTATCTAAATACATTAATAAAACTCCATTTTAATGGTCCATTAAATGTCCAGGCTTTGCAGGAGAGGTATGGAACTCTTCGTGGTGCGAACTCACGAGTAGGTACTTTCAATTCTATTCGACAAGTCAAATTTTGAGAAATTGAAAATTTTTGGCTTACATCCTGGTACTGGATAGTAACACAGAAGGTCAATAGGTACTTCACGAACGTCGTTTACTCTAGCCGGTAAGTGGGCGGCTTCCTGCGGACACGCTCCGTTGCGCGCGGTAAACGGACGAACAATACCACTACAACATTATATACATAATATACGAGTATGTTATAACTAAGAACAGCTGTGCGTTACGGTTAGATTATAATTAATCGCGACGCGGTTTTACTCGTAGTTCCCGTTCTCGTGGGAATATGGGAATAAAAATTAGCCTATGGCACTCGCAAATAACGTGGTTTTCTGTTGGTAAAAGGAATTTCAAAATCGGCTCAGTAGATTGAGAGATTATAACCTTTTTATAAAATAAAATATAAATTAATAGCAGCGCAGTTTCAATTACTTAAGATTCGCACTCCCGAGGGAATACGAGGATATAGCCTATGTTACTCGCTAATAAGGTAGCTTTCCAACCCAAAGGCAATTTGTGGAAAGGATACTTGCCACAAATTGCCTTTGCGCAAAACATTTAACTGCTAAGTAGTTTCGTATATTCGTAATAGAAATACGTGGATTATATATAGCCTTCCTCGATAAATGTGCTATCTAACACTGAAAGAATTTTTCAAATCGGACCAGTAGTTCCTGAGATTAACGCGTTCAATCAAACAAGCAAACTCTTCAGCTTTATAATATTAGTACAGACTAGCGGACGCTTGCGACTTCGTCCGCGTAAAAATCGATGTCAACTTTCAACCCCTATTTCACTTTCTAAACTTTTACCTAAAAAACACAAAAGGTACTATATCTGCTAATATATAGAAAATAGATATATATGGTGTCGCGGACTTTTTTGTAGAACTTTTAAAGATACATAAAGCCTCCATATATTAATTTCAATTTTACACAATAGTTAAGGCAGCGCATGCGAATAAGTCTGCTTAAGAGGATTTTCGGTTTGACCTGTATGACAAAAACTGTGTTAACTCGGCGAATATATATCATACTAATATAAAATGTAAGCCTATAGCACTCCCCGATAATGTAGAATTCTACTGGTGAAAGAATTTTTGAAATCGGACCAGTAGTTTCGAAGATTACCCCATTTAAAAAATGTGACAAACTTACAAACTTACAAACTTTACCTCTTTATAATATTAGTATAGATATAGATTAACACAAACAAACATCCATATAAATATCAATACAAACTTTCACATCATCAACCCATATTCGGCTCACTGCTGAGCTCGAGTCTCCTCTCAGAATGAGAGGGGTTAGGCCAATAGTCCACCACGCTGGCCCAATGCGGATTGGCAGACTTCACACACGCAGAGAATTAAGATAATTCTCTGTTATGCAGGTTTCCTCACGATGTTTTCCTTCACCGATTGAGACACGTGATATTTAATTTCTTAAAATGCACACAACTGAAAAGTTGGAGGTGCATGCCCCGGACCGGATTCGAACCCACACCCTCCGGAATCGGAGGCAGAGGTCCTATCCACACACATCACAAACTTTCGCGTTTATAATATTAGTCACGTTTAAGATATACTGGCGTTTACTTTTAACTTTACATATGGTTGCTTACTTAGTGCAGTTACACTCACTCAAGTTAGCAAGAGTCAAACTTTATTACACTCCCAACTTGGTAACTTGGCAGTCGACAACTAAGTCTCAGCATCGCTTCCTATCGTATACCTACTTCCTACTTGACTGTGTTTCAAAGTGGATACGTTTTTGAAGTTTCTATTTTGAATAAATCTATACTAAAAATTTTAATAAAAAAATACAACCGACTTCAAAACCTAAAAACGTACCCACTAAACTAAAAAGCGAAAAATAACATCATAATATGTTCTACCTGCTGATCAGTATGAAGGCGGTGCTTGGTTAAAAGTACTAAATGGAAAAGTTTACGAACACACTAGACACCCATATAATTTTCGAAAGTTCCCCTCAATTCCTCCAGGATTCCATCATCAGATCTTGACATGATGGCAATGGGACCAAATGGGGACTATACCGTTTCAAACAAAAAAATAATTATTGAAATCGGTCCAGGCGTCTTTGAGTAATCGGTGTACATACATAAAAAAAAAACCGACCGAATTGAGAACCTCCTCCTTTTTGAAGTCGGTTAAATATGGAATCACGTGAACAAAGTGACCTAAAGACGTAATAGTTAGTGAAAAACTAAGATTAAGTTATTGGACATTATGTTAGTGTAATCTATACTAATATTATAAAGAGGTAAAGTTTGTAAGTTTGTAAGTTTGTCACATTTTTTAAATGGGGTAATCTTCGGAACTACTGGTCCGATTTTAAAAATTCTTTCACCAGTAGAATGCTACGTTATCGGGGAGTATATATTTTATATATTTTATATTGGTATCATATATATTAGCCGAGTTATCACAGTTTTTGTCATACAGGTCGGACTAAAAACCTTTTAAACAGCCTTATTCGCATGCGCTGCCTTAACCATTGTGTAAAATTGAAATTAATGTATGGAGACTTTATGTATCTTTAAAAGTTCTACAAAAAAGTCCGCGACGCCATATATCTATCTTCTATATATTAGCAGATATAGTACCTTTTGTGTTTTAAAAATTATTAATTTTATATACTTAGGTTTACGTCATTATTTATACAACTAAACTTTAATCCTTATTAAAATAAATTATTTAATAATCACAAGGATATTATGGAGATAAGATTTGCCCTTTACAGTATGTTAATTACTTAAATAGTTTCGGAGATAATACAAAATTTCTAAAAGACGCAGTAATTCCGCTATATGACGCCCGGCGCTTTCATTTACGTTGTTCCCGTTCCCGTGTGAATATGGGGATCAAACATAGCCTATGACACTCGCAAATAACGTAGCTTTCTATTGGTAAAACAATTTTCCAAATCGGTCCAGTAGATCCAGAGATTACCTCCTACAACCACACGAACTTTACCTCTTTATATTATTAGCATAGAAGTCTCTATTTCTCTTGGTCATACCACCACTCTCGAAAGACTGGACCGATTTTGCTAAGGGTAGGAGTAAGATAGAGAAGTTACAGGGTAAGGTAGGCTACGGGTAGGGACGCGTAGGGGTAGTGTAGGGGTAGGATAGGTTTAGGGCCGGGTTTAGGGTATTGGTAGGGTAGGGGTATAGGTAGGGTAGCGGTAGGGTAGAGGTACGGGTAGGATAGGGAAGTGGTAGGGTAGGGGTAGGATAGGCGTGAGATAGGGGTACGGGTGGGATAGGGGTAGGAAAGGGATAGGGTACGGGGAGGGTAGGGGTAGGATGGGGGTAGGGGTTGGATGGGGGTAGGGGTAAGATGGGGGTAGGGTGTAGGTAAGGTAGGGGTAGGTTTGGGGTAGGGTAGGGGTAGGGTTGGGGTATTGGTAGGGTAGGGGTAGGGTAGGGTAGGGGTAGTAGTAAAGTTGACATCGAAATTTACGCAGACGAAGTCGCGGGCGTCCGCTAGTAATAATATATTATAAGTTTAGGTTAAAGTTAAATCACTATTTAATCACATTATGGCTAGATCGTAATTTTATGAAGTACCAAATTGGTACTTTACAATACAGAAAAAAATACGAGGTAATTTGTGAGGTTGTAGATTAAGATCTACTGAACCGATTTTGAAAATTCTTTTGTCACTAGAAAGCCACGTTATTTGCGAGTTTTATAGGGTAAATTTTATCCCCCCATTCCCAAGAGAACGGGAGCTATTTGGATTAAACCGCAGGGCGTTTGCAATTAATAAATTGAAGTTACCTTTTTTAGAAATTTTCTGTGCAATATCCGTAAAAAATATTTAATTATTTTCCGTTAAAGCCTTGTTTGTTAAATCCTTTTACGGAAAGAAAAATTGATAGAATATTGGAAAACATAATCGATTTCCAGACTCCTGTAGCAATATTAAAAGAGAAAAAGAAGAAAGAAGTAATACTTTATTTTTATTGCACACCTCCTCGTACCGTGCAATACGAGGTTTTTTGACCTCGCACTAAAACTTTTTGTGGTGTGGTACGAGGTCAATTGACCTCGTACCGTGCAATACGAGGTTTTTTGACCTCGCACTAAAACTGTGGTGTGGTACGAGGTTAATTGACCTCGTACCGCAGCGAGCGTGTTAAGTTCCTGTAGCCCAGTGTCCTTAGGACGAACGTGAGGTGGAAATTCAACACATGGTTGAGCTAGAAGCATCCTTCGCTTGCACAGGTCAGGTGGACTTAGGACGGTTGACCGTATTTCTTTGAACACTAATCTTGAATTAAAATGAGCAAATGTTACCTAAATAAACATTAATTTATATTTTTTGACGAAATAACGTGATGAAATCTTTGAAAATTTGACGACCTCCGTGGCGCAGTGGTATGCGCGGGGGATTTACAAGACGGAGGTCCTGGATTCGATCTCCGGCTTGACTGATTGAGGTTTTCTTCATTGGTCTGGCTTTCAGCCGTGGTTAGTTGCCACCCTACCGACAAAGACGTACCCCCAAGCGATTTAGCGTTCCAATACGATGTAGTGTAGAAACCGAAAGGGGTGTGGATTTTCATCCTCCTCCTAACAAGTTAGCCCGCTTCCATCTTAGACTGCATCAATACATACCATCAGGTGAGATTGTAGTCAAGGGCTAACTTGTAAAGAATAAAAAAAAAGTTTGTCTGATAAGAACCTTTTTTCGCGAACGCGCAGAAGTATTTGACATTAAAACTATTTACTCAGGTTTACATTATTTTGAATATGTGAAATCTGGAGACTGGGTTCCTTTATATACAGAACCCTCGTAAGCGTGTCCGACTCACACTTGTCCGGCTTTTTAATAATGATGTTTCTTTTTCGTTTCAGGTATGTACAAATGACCTGGATTTGCAGTATGGAGCCGTTCAAGACCATGGTATTGGGAAGTCCATACATTACATAAGCCCTATGTCTAGCAGTAGACCACCGGTTTATGTTGGTGATGAAACATGGGTGAGTCAAGGGTCTACATCATCCGTTTATGTTTAAAGTCATCATCATTATCAACCTATATTCGACTCACTATTGAGCACGATCATCTCTGAGAGGGGTTAGGCTAATAGTGTTCCAAGAAGAAATAATGTTCTGTCGAATTTAGTGGAAAAGTGTATTACGGAACCCTAAAGCGGTAATTTTGAGCAGTACATTATATCTATGGTTTACCTAACTTACATTATACTTATGTTACGAAGAACGAACTAATATTTCAACTTAAAGTTCCAACTTACTCGCAAACAAAGCATGGTTCGCAATCTAGCCACGTCACTCAATTCTCTTTCCACAATCGCTTACGCTTAGAAAATTATAAAATGTGTGAAAATTAAATAATAGGTCCGAAATAGGTTGTTCATTTAACCTATACACGATAATCTATCTATCTTATAAAGCTGAATAGTTTGTTTGTTTGTTTGAACGCGCCAATCTCAGGAACAACTGGTCCGATTTGAAAAATTCTTTCAGTGTTAGATAGCCCATTTATCGAGGAAGGCTATAGGCTATATATTAACTCCATATTCTTATGGGAATGGGAACCACTCGGGTGAAACCGCGCGACGTCAGCAAGTAATAATATATATCGTAAGGTAGAACACAAACACTAATGCCAATCTCAAACGATTTATTTCATTTACGAATTGAAGTTCTTCTATGCGGGTTACAATAGAGTGAACTGGCAGAAATCATCATTAAAAATCGTTAAGTAAAAGAACCAGAGGTTGATTTGTACAATAACTACAATATTAAATTATCGAAGCGTTAGCTTTTGTAGAAAGAAAATCTATATGTGACATGGGCCTTAACCATGTTACAACGGATGCAAGCTTCTCTTTCCACAAACATTTACCTTTTGAAAACTAAAGTAATGTATGGGTAACTAAAGAAATGATTCGTTATCGATAGGTCAATTGAGCAACTATCAATCGGAAATGTCATCCCATACATTTTCTAACAATTAAACATCACTTGTCTCAAATGGTGAAGGAAAAACATCGTGAGGAAACCGATATACCTGAGAATTTTTTCAATTGTTTACTTGTGTGATGTCTGCCAATCCGCATTTGACCTAGCCATGAGATCTTAGAAGAGTCATGCTCAACAGTAAGCCGAATGGATTGTTAATGGTGAAAATTATTATGGCACATTTTTTAGTTAACGGTAGCGATTGTAGAAAGAGACGATAGCTAACCCATGGCTAGAGACTTAGCTTCACTCGGCTGTGCATGTTTTATTTATGTTATCTTTTTTCTTAAGCCCAGTTCGTTCTGCAGTCTTTATAGAGAACCGGTATCACTGCCCTCGGCCCTTGTTGCTCGATCGACGAACTATAGTCTATTTGTGTATCATAAAACCTCGTTAGTTCAGTACTTTGTTTCCGTCAAGAGTTCTTGGGTTCGAGCCCTGGGTTAGGTTATGGAAAACTGAGTTTTTCGACTTGCGCTTTACTACATCATCATCATCTTTATCAACCCATATTCGGCTCACTGCTGAGCTCGAGTCTCCTCTCAGAATAGGAGGGGTTATGCCAATATTCCATTACGCTGGCCCAATGCGGATTGGCAGAACTCACACACGCAGAGAATTATGAAAATTCTCTGGTATGCAGGTTTCCTCACGATGTTTTTCCCTCACCGTTTTGAGACACGTGATATTTAATTTCTTAAAATGCACACAACTGAAAAATTGGAGGTGCATGCCCCCGATCGGATTCGAACCCACAACCTTCGGAATCGGAGGCAGAGGGCATATCCACTGGGCTATCACGGCTCGGCTTTACTACAATTATGCCTAAAAGAAGTAATGCAGTCGAAGATGGAGTGCGCTTTGCCTAGAAGATGCCTCACTCTTGCCTTTCAGGTGTTCAAATTGTAAAAGGGACATTCTGAAACAAGTTCCTCGATTGTAGGTGGTATTAACATGAGGGTATTTGATGACTTGAGCTCAGTTGTTAGTTAGGCAGCGTAGACACCGTCACGCTGCCAGTCGCGTCAGTGTTTTTGTGCAGTAATGTTTTGTATTATAATTATTGTTTAATCATAAATTGTTTAGTGTGGGCATGAAGAACATAATAATATAATACACACACTGTATATTATTTGATTGATGATTTATCTGTGTGTATTTATATATTATATATAAGTATTTACATGTAGTATATAATTGTATATTAATATTATAATATCAACTATCTTAGCACTCATAACACAAGCTACTCTGTATGCTTACTTTGGGGCTAGATAGTGATGTGTATTGTTTAAGTATATTTATTTATTATTATTTATCTTAAAATTCGGCAGCTAAATTCAAAATTAAACATGTGGTATTTAGATGATGGGACTTTAGGAGGTGATTTAGACACAATTATTAAAGACCTGACCTTTTTAAAAAATGAATTTCAATCAATTGGTTTAGAACTAAACTTCAACAAATGTGAAGTCTTTTTTAGCGATAAAATAGACCAATTTTCGGCAATATCAAAATTCAACGTCTTAACACCCAATATTAAAATTTTAAATAAATCGAACCTGCGCCTCCTTGGGTCCCCAATTTTCGACAACGGGTTTGTTTCTTTTATAGAGGAAAAGATTCAAAATTTTCATGAAGTTTCAGACAGATTATTGGAAATTACTATACAATCTGCATTTACTATTATTCGATATTGTCTTTTCGTCCCCAAATTTACGCATTGTCTAAGATCATCCCATTTTTGGAAAAACTTACCAGCTTTGGCACACATTGACAATATTTTGCAAAATTCTCTATGTAAAATTTTAAATGTGGCCTTGAATGACCGAGTGTGGCTACAGGCGACTTTACCAGTACGCTTGGGCGGCATTGGCATTCGCAAAATTTCTGACGTTAGCTTACCAGCTTTCTTGTCCTCGGTCCACGCCACGGAGGAATTAACCAGGAAAATTTTAGCATCCACACTGGTTAATTTTGAAGTGTCGTATAAGACCGAGGCCATGAATGCTTGGAAAACAGCTTGTCCGAGCACTGATTTACCAAAAAATTTATTTTCCCAGAGACAGTGGGATGAGCCGCTCTGCAGACTGGTAAGAGAGGAACTCATTAGTACCTCCTCCAACGCTGCGGAGCGTGCCCGTTTGCTGGCTGTGGGAGAATGGGAATCGGGACTTTGGCTACAAGCAATTCCTTCGTCCAGCACTGGTACCTTGCTGGACGACACAACATTCCGTATCGCCACCTGCCTTCGCTTAGGCGCTCCGTGTGTTTCTCCGCATCGCTGTATCTGTGGAGAGCTAGTCGATATACTCGGACACCACGGTCTTTCTTGCAGTAGGAGTACTGGCCGTATTCCGCGGCACGCTAGCCTGAACGACATCATACGTCGTGCTCTTGTCACCGCCGGCGTGCCAGCCGTTTTGGAACCTAACGGTTTGGCGCGTGACGATGGTAAGAGACCAGACGGCATGTCTCTGATGCCATGGAAGATGGGTAGGCCTTTGGTGTGGGACGCGACTTGCGTAGACACCCTTGCGCCTTCACATCTTCCTGGTACGATGGGATGTGCAGGCGCTGCTGCTGCATCAGCAGAGACCCTCAAGCGGCGCAAATATAGCAATCTCGTCGGAGATTACATATTTGAGCCGTTTGCGGTCGAAACACTAGGACCGTGGGGTCCGAGTACACGCTTTCTTTACAAAGAAATTGCAAAGCGTTTAATCGACACCTCCCGTGACCAGAAGGCTGGCCTATATTTAGGCCAAAGAATTAGTATTGCCATACAACGTGGCAATACTGCCAGCCTTCTGGGCACTTTACCTATGATCGTCGATTCGGACGAATTCTACGACGCCTGAGCCTTTAGATATAGTTTAAATTTAGTATATTTTCTTTTTAATTTTTATAATATGTAGTTATAGATATTTAGGTACGTAGTTTTAATATTACTTTAAAATATTCTACATTTAAAATATACTTAATATCTTAAAATGAATATTGGTTTTAATCAAAAATTAATGTTTTTAATGACTTACTTGGGGCACAGTTAGTCATAAAATAATTCTAATGGTCTCAAGCCATGAGTTATGGTGCGAGGCGCACAATGGGTCGATGTTACCGAAGTATTTGCCATGATTTATAGTTCCCACTTATTTGTATATGAATGCTATTATTTACGGAAATATGGGCTTTGAGAAATTGTTCAAGGTAATTATAAATGATTAGACGACGCCGCGTGGTTCCCGTTCCCGAATACGGGAATTAAATATAGCCTATAGCACTCGGGGATAGTGTAGCTTGCCTACAGTGAAAGAATTTTTCAAATTGGTACTTTCAGAGTCCGCGACTGCGTCTGCGTGAAATTCAGTTTTCCACAGATCCCTCGGGAACCATGGATTTTTCCGGGATGAAAAGTAGCCAATGTGTTAATCCAAAGTAAAATCTATTTCCATTCCAAATTTTAGCCAATTCGGTTCAGTAGTTGCGGCGTTAAAGAGTAACAAACATCCAAACATCTTAGACTGCATCATCACTTACCATCAGGTGAGATTGTAGTCAAGGGCTAACTTGTAAAGAATAAAAAAAAAAGACAAACTTTCGCGATTATAATACTAGCGGAAGCCCGCGAAATCGTCCCTCATTTCATAATCCGTTTCATAATCCCCCGGGAACCATAGATTTTTCGGGATAAAAATAGGCCTATGTGTTAATCCAGAGTATAATCTATCTCTACTACAAATTTCAGGCAATTCGGTTCAGTAGCCGAGGCGTGAAAGAGTAACAAACATTCATACCATCATAATCATCAGATTTTCTCGGGATAAAAAGTAGTCTACGTGTTAATCCAAAGTAAAATCTATTTTTTTTTTTTTCTTACAAGTTAGCCCTTGACTACAATCTCACCTGATGGTAAGTGATGATGCAATCTAAGATGGAAGCGGGCTAACTTGTTAGGAGGAGGATGAAAATCCACTCGCCTTTCGGTTTCCACACGACATCGTACCGGAACGCTAAATCGCTCGGCGGTACGTCTTTGTCGGTAGGGTGGTAACTAGCCACGGCCGAAACCTCTTACCAGCCGGACCTCGACCAATTAAGAAAACCCCAATCGGCCCAGCCAGGGTTTGAACCCAGGACCTCCGTGTTGTAAATCCACCGCGCATACCACTGCGCCACGGAGGCCGTCAATTTCAGCCAAATCAGTTCAGTAATTGCGGCGTTAAAGAGTAACAAACATCCAAACAAACTTTCGCGTTTATAATATTAGTAGTTACGAGTAGTAGAATAGTGTTAGTAACGGACCAAGTCGGGATCGAATCCAGGACTTCTCGGTTAGTCCGGCCCTTTTACAAAGCTAAGACTACAAAGATTATAGGACACATCGCATTTCTGAATTGTTTACTGCCTTCACAATCGTGTTAACTTGGTCATTAAGAGGAAAAGTGTCGTCCCACGTAGGCCGCGAGACGGCCTCGGGTCACGGCCTCAGCGAGATGTATTGCAGGACCTAGGCACAGTATAACCAGTAGGTGGACTTCATACTAAAGGTCGAAACGCGAGCTATACCTACGCACCTCGTATGTGGGGTGATCGTGGGGTGAAGACCGTTGCGACTGTGCCGCGGTGACGAACGCAGTGTATTGGATTTTTTAATTATGACGACTAGGAAAAAAGTTATTATTTTTATAAAGTTTGATTAATATTTTGTATTCTAAAGGCATAATTTAAAATATATATATATAAATAAATGCTTAAATGATAAAATTGTGTAAATAGGTAAATGACGTAAACGGTAATAAATATTAAATAATTATTTATTAACTTCTTCATTTAGGTTGTTTTCTTTGATTATTATGTAATACATAGATTTAAATCTTATGACATGTATGTTTTGTATACCTGTATTTTAATGTAATAAAGAAGTTACGTAAAGAAGTTGTTTGAATTTAACATCATTATTGTGTTGCTCATACTTTAAAGTATTTGAATAAAAAGAGTAAAGAGCCAGCTGATATTAATATACCTATCCAGATTTTTTTATTAAACTACTAGCGAACCCGGTCAATCTCAATTTGTTTTTTGTAGTTCCTTCCCTACATGCCAAGTCAGGATCAATTTTTTATCGTTTTATAGTGTGGGGGTATCGTTATCGGTATTTTTGTGCATTACATAAGGGATTAAAGTGCTAACATAATCTACGGAACCCTACACTGCGCGTGGCCCGACACGCACTTGACCGATTTTTTATTATTTGGTCACCTAGTGTGGTGGTAATACCTAGATGGCATCACCAAAATAAATATATAAAGGTCCTTCAAGATCATTGATTAGTATCAGCCTTATTTAAATCTACCAATCAAAAAACAACACGCATTTTATTGATCAGTTCCTACTTACTACAATTTACTAAGTATTTTATTTACAATCACATAACTAAATGGAAACACAAAGTTGGCAAATGTAATTAAAATGCTAGAGGCGGGCAGCCCTATCACATGTTTACGGAGCGCGCGGCTGTAGGTATTTATTTCAAAAATACGGCCGAGTTATTATACTGCTTGTTATATCTACTGTGACCTAGGCCTCGACCCATCCGCGGCCTTGCGTGTCATCTTTCGCGGATATGGAAACATCCGGAATATATTGCTATACTATCCTTAGCTATATTATAAAGCTGAAGAGTTTGTTTGTTTGAACGCGCAAATCTCAGGAACTACTGGTCCGATTTGAAAAATTCTTTCATTGTTAGGTAGCCCATTTATTGAGGAAGGCTATAGGTTATATATTATCCCCGTATTCATACGGGAACTTATAATTTTAAAATTTTAAAGTTCTCGTTTAAATTTTTTCTTTTGGTTTTTGTCAAAATGTGTAAATTCAATTTTATATTTTGTTTTTTCTTTCTATTTGTCAATTTTAATTTCTATTATTCGTACGACCTATACTTTTTGCATGCTGTGGCTACCTATAAAAAAAATTATATGTGTTATGCTACTCTTTTTTGTAAAATATTTTGTATGTGTTCATATAATTTTGTTGTCCAAATAAATAAATAAAAATAAAATAAAAATCCACATTGGACTAGCGTGGTGGACTATTAGTCTAACTACTCTACTAACTCGTGCTTAGTAGTAAGCCGAAAATGGGTTAATAATGACTAAGTTTGGTGGTACATCCTCGATCATACAGTTATACTTCTAAATTGCTTCTCGAGTTTCACATTTTCCTGGTGATGTGTTATCGGAAAAACTTGGACCGTCCGAACAATGGTCGGTAGCTGGTATAATGACAGAGGCGTTGCTGGGTTTCATAACATCGATCTATCACGGAAGCGATGGGGCATTGTGTTCCGTATACCTAGCTGTGTCTAGGGTTACCAACCGTACTATATACTATATTTATATAGTACAATTTGACGGCCTCCGTGGCGCAGTGGTATGCGCGGTGGATTTACAAAACGGAGGTCCTGGGTTCGATCCCCTGCTGGGCAGTTTGAGATGTTCTTAATTAGTTCAGGTCTGGCTGGTGGGAGGCTTCGGCCGTGGCTAGTTACCACCCTACCGGCTAAGACGTACCGCCAAGCGATATACCGTCCCGGTACGATGTCGTGTAGGAACCGAAAGGGGTGTGGATTTTAATCCTACTCCTAACAAGTTAGCCCGCTTCCATCTTAGACTGCATCATCACTTGCCATCAGGTGAGATTGTGGTCAAGGGCTAACAATAAAAAAAAGAAAAGTAAAACCACAGGATATAAGCTAGTGCTTGTGTGAGTTCACGTGTATAGGACACTCACACGCGCTGGCCCGCAACGACCTCGCGGATGACAATGGCCTGACAATGGCCGCGTTGAGGCATCTTCCTATGTCTTTTTTTTTAAGGCTTCGCAGTGCATGTAGCCTCCTCAAGTAATATTTAATATTAGCAGACGCCCGCGACTTCGTCCGTGTAGAATTTTCATAAATCTCGCGGGAACCATGGATTTTTTTGGGATTAAAAGTAGCCTATACGTTAATCTAGTATATTATTTATATTTGCCACTAGCTGACGCCGCGTGGTTCCACTCGCGTGGTTCCCGTTCCCTTAGGAATACGGGGATAATATAGCCTATAGCCTTCCTCGATAAATGTGCTATTTAACACTGAAAGAATTTTTCAAATCGGACCAGTAGTTCCTGAGATTAGCACGTTCAATCAAACAAACAAACAAACTCTTCAGCTTTATAATATTAGTATAGATATATTTTATAATATGACCAATATTCCCATTCCCCTCCAACTAGTCGGGAAAGACTGTGCAAGGAGTGGGTACGACAATAGACCAACGGGGCGGGGATCGAACCACCACCCCTCGGTGATGAGTCCGACCGCTGTTACCGTTGAGCTATTGAGGTTAAAAGAATTTTAATATTGCGTTATGGGTATCAATTCAAGAGCTCATGGCCATATTAAAAAAAACTACGATTAGAAAAACATTATTTATGAATGGGGATGATGACTAGGTTTGAATATATTGATTTTTATGATACATTCGGGTAAATAAGGTCAATGTTAACTAATTTATACATAAAAAGCAAAGATTTTTTACTAAATAAATTAATTTATTAAATAAAGACTGGGTTTTTGCTAAATAAATAAGATTATAAAATTTCAAAATCCACAAAAAATATTTTATCGTAATTAGATGAAAATTCATACAGTTTTAGCTTCCTTACATTAAATGTGACATTTTTAATAAATGAACTACAAACATAAACTCACAAATTGTAACGTCGTGGATTTTAATTTTGGGTGGTCAAATTTGGAATCTCTAGGTTTGTTTCGAAAGGCAGCGACATCGATGAATGTCGTAGAGATTACGAGGTTCGCTGCTAGATGGCGCTTATATTAAAGTGCTCAGACAAATAAATATGGACAAGTAGTTGGAGCTTTATAATCTGTATATAGACTTAATATATGGTTAGAGGTATTCCACAAGTAACGAAAGGTATGGAATCCGAAACCGACTTTAAAAACAAATGTCACATATTATCTGTGCAATTTGTTGATTGTACTCTGTAAGAAAGATGAATCGGTAACTTTATAGCTTTGCTATTGGTGAGGTTTTTTATGAAGAAAGTCCCGTTATCTTCTCGTTATATACTCGGGCACGTTCGAGTTTTTTCTTTTGGCTGGCTGAAATTTGGAGACATGTAGTTGACTTTCCAAAACATTAAATTTACTTAGAGGCAGTGATGTAAGATACTTGGTAAGACTCGAATTTATATTTGGTTAGCATTCGTGATTATCGAATTTTGTTGTGCTAAAGAGACAAATTCTTGCAGTTCCGGTCAACCATAAAAATTTCCCGTGAGATGTTAAGATGGCTACCTACTGGGAACTAGGGCGGGATATCCTTTTAAGGTACTCGGTTGAAATTGTTTTTTTCTTTGTCCGGCGTAGGTCAAACTTTAGTGACATGTGCTAACCTCCGTATTTTGTTACAGGATGGGAATGTAATATATTCTGAACTTAACCTAACCTATATACGTGACCTAATGTAATCACACTTCTTCTTAATACAACCACGTTATTATGTAGAAACGTAGATTGGTTGTAGACATTTGAAACGCCGGTTCTGAAACCTTTGGTCATTCTTGGAACATTTTTATGGAACCTGAGTTGACTATTACATTTAATCATTTGCACGCGTCGAGTAGCATGCTGTTAGCGGCGTAAATCTTGGAGGTTCGCTGGCCGCCAGACAAAATGACGGACGGATGAATGCAACAGCAAGGTCAGCGACCGCGTGGTGTCAGCTTCCATCATAAACGTCAGGTCGTACCTATTCTTTCTTTTGTTAAATGGAGTCATGCTAAAACTTCTATTTTTATATATTGTTTTTTTTAAAAGGATGCGTTACATTAATTGTTGGTGGTGATTCGGATATACCGTTCAGATTACAATAAGATTTAGAGATAACTAGACCTCTTTCGTGAGTGTTTAAAATGCAACGTGTTTGTTGTCCCTTTAGTATAACCGTGTGTAATTGCTAAGCGAACTTAAATGGAATCATCCTTGTGGATTTGGCTGGTAGCGATGTGAATTCATAACTTCTAGTGCGTTGTTCGACGGACCCACTTTAAATACCTAGCCGTGGCAGTGGTTTGGTCAACAAAAATCCAAACGCTATATCGACACCATCTAATCCCCAAGGATTGGTATAATAAAACAAATATTTGAGATAACCACTGTTTATTTACAAAGTATGTACAAAGTAACTTAACATTTAGGAAACCTGGTTTTTTTATGTAATTTAACCCATTAATATTTTGTCCTTTTAGGGTTTCTCAAGGGTTTAGCATTACTTTTATATTGTAAAAAAAAGGTTCATCTAAAAATATAGAAGCCAAATACCGGTGATTACTGTAAAAGTGTTTTTTTTTGTTTACTTAACCCCGCATCCTCCTACGGGTATAGATCCGAAAGCCAGAATCTCGGTGGTAACATTTGAGATTCTGGTCTACAAGCTGTATGTTTGGCTGGTGACGCACTAGAAATTTCATCCAAATCGTTTCACAAAAACCGGCACAAACTAAAAGGCTTGCAGTGGCGCCTGGGGATTTTTTTATTAATCCTAAAGGATCTGTACAACGTGGGAGAGAAAAGGGAATAATAGAATCATCCGAACACCACTCTAACAATATTTTTTTTTGTTTTCTGTTCCAATTTCTATTACTATAAGATTTTGTTTCAGCATAAGCTTAATATAAAATAACCCATGATCATTTTTTTTGTGATGGTGTATTTGGCATAGTTAGTTATGTTTATAGAGAAATTTAATTACTGAATTTTTAGTTATTATTGTTATTTTAAGTAACTCAATATTAATTTAATGTTTTAAAAAATAGTTGTACCATCACCAATAAATAATGTCAGGTCATAAGGAAATACAGTTTCACTCTTTGAGGAAGGATGAGCTGGTATACGAGGTCTCGATCAGATCCGAGACTCCGGGTAGTACTGTAGATGAGCTTAGGAGGCAGATGCGAGGCCTCATGATTGAGTGCCCCTCGACTGCCATATTAGAAACAAATATAGACAGCAACACCGAATTAGTAATAATTAATGATAAGTTAAATGAACTAGCCACAATTATTGAAGGATGGGGAAAATCAGGTGATAGGGGATCTATAGCAAGGGCAGAGGCCCTAGCCTATCACCTGTTTCATAGAGTAAACAGATTGAAGGTCGACGAATCAGCTAAGGTTTCAGCCAAGGTCGGGGAGGCCAGACTGAGATTAGGAAAATTTATTGCAATCATTGAAGCGCCTGGAAAAAATGTTTCAGAACAATTGTCTACATCTTCTAAGCCGTCACCTTCAGCGGAGGCTTCGGAAATAGAGTGCTCCGGGGACAAAAACCTGGCGAAGTGGAACCTAAAATTTAATGGCTCCACCGATCCGCGCTCCTTCGTCGAACGAGTGGAGGAGCTTCAGCTTTGCTACGGTGTCTCTGAGGCTAAACTCTTCAGGTCGGCGGTTCAGCTGTTTGAAGATCAGGCACTACTCTGGTACAGAGGTATCAGAGATCAGGTACGCTCTTGGTCTGACCTTAAAAATCTTTTATTAGAGGAATTTGACCCCGTCGATTATGACTATAGGTTGCGAGGAGAGATAAGATCTAGGACGCAGGGGGCTGAAGAGCCCGTGCATATATATTTTTCTATAATGGCTTGCTTGTTTGCTCGGCTGAGGACTTCGATGTCCGAGGTCGAAAAATTAGAAATTCTATTACACAATGTACGCCCAAAGTTTTCGCAGCAGCTCGCGTTGACAACCATTTCAACCATATCGCAGCTGAAAGATGCATGCAGGAAACTCGAAGCGGCCAGTCAAAGGGCCACACAATTTGCTGAGCCCGGCCGTTCGAATTCTATTTTAACTCCTGAATTTACTTATAAAAATAAAAATAAAAATGTGGCATATTTGGACAACGAACAAAATTTTCATTCAAATCAGGTTCACAATGACCAGGGTCGTTATAAACAACATAGCAAGTTGCATCAAAATCGGTTTTATAACAGCCAGGGTAAATATGAACATGGTAACCCTCACAACAAAGGACGGGTTAATGATAATGACCAAACCAGGGCAGGGCCGTCACACACTGGTAACAAATATAGAAACCAGCGGTTAGTGAGGCATAACGTACACTGTTACGGTTGTAAAACCCCTGGGTACACGAAGTTTACGTGTCCAAAATGTAACAAAGCGGCTACTAGTCCAAAAAACTAGTCTGCTCGAACGATGCCAGCATAAATAAAAAAATTAAAAAATTAAAAAGTTTCGGCACTTTGGCATCTGTTCGATTTCAACCAAAAAAGAATGATATCAGGCCTTATCTTAAATTTAAAGTAGTCAACCTTGAAATTTGTGGTCTACTTGATTCAGGAGCATGCATCTCAATACTAGGTAACAACTCTCACGAAAACTTCATCAAAATGGGTTTCAAGCTAGAAAAATTTAGTAATATCTCCTGCACCGTGGCAAATGGTGTTAAGCTGGAAAGTATAGGTTACATGTACCTACCAATAACATGTCATGACACTACCTGTGCCATTAAATTTTTTGTTATACCTACAATAATATCGGATATAATATTAGGTATAGATTTTTGGAGGGCATTCAATATCGCCCCAGAGATACTAGACTGCATTGACTATAAGTATCAACCAGCGAGCTTCTGCGAGACTTTGAGTACGAATAGGGTAAACACTATTCAGTCTTTGGAAAATCTGTCAACCGAGCAGAAAGAACTAGCAAATGCCATTATAGGGAAATTCCATGACATCTCTTTTGAATTAAAAGGTCTTGGTAGGACGTCCTTAATAGAGCACGACATCGACACGGGTGATGCTCTACCCATTAGGGTAAAACAATATCCGCTATCGCCGGAAAAGAAGGTGGCGTTGCAGGAAGAGTTAAAAAAGATGTTGGCATTAGACGTCGTTACTCCCAGTGAAAGTCCGTGGAACAACCCAGTTATTTTAGTCAAAAAGGCAAATGGTGATTGGAGGTTCTGCTTGGACTGCAGGAAGCTAAATGCAGTGACAAAGAAGGACTCGTATGCTATACCATACATTCCTCAAATACTTGATAGTTTGAAGGAGGCCAAATTCCTGTCGACTATAGATCTGTCATCTTCATTTTGGCAGATACCTCTATCAGAACGTTCACAGGAAAAAGTGAGTTTCCAAATTGAAGGGGCAGGATTATTTAAATTCAAAGTTGTGGCCTTTGGACTTTGTAATGCTCCGGCGCGGCAACAAAGATTAATGGATAAATTAATAAATCAAAACTTTTGTAGTGACGTAGACAATGGTTATGTTTTTTGTTATATAGATGACATTGTGATATGTTCATCGGATTTCTCTACTCACTTGTTGTTGCTAAATAGAGTCCTGGATAAATTAAAGTCAGCTAACTTGACAGTGTCTTTTGACAAATGCAAATTCTTTAGGGAGTCAATCAAGTATTTAGGTTATGTAGTTGATGAGTTTGGGTTACATACGGATCCTGATAAGATCTCTTCAATTTTAAATTTTCCGACCCCAACCACAGCCCGGGAAGTAAAAGTATTTTTAGGAACTTGCTCTTGGTACAGGCGATTTATTCGTAACTTTTCAACAATTGCAGCACCGCTGAACAAGCTGACCAGCAAAGGGAGGAACGCGCCGAGGTTCCAGTGGAACGAGGCAGCTGACAAGGCCTTCTCGTTGCTAAAAAATGCATTGGTGTCAGCTCCAGTATTAGCAGTTCCTGATTTTAGTAAGCCTTTTACTGTCCATTGTGATGCTTCGTCGTACGGTTTGGGGGGAATGTTGTCACAGATGATCGAGGGTCACGATCATCCGATAGCTTATGTTAGTAGATCTTTAAATAAGAATGAAAGGAACTACAGTGCTACGGAACGGGAGGCCCTAGCAGTCATATTTGCAGTCGAAAAGTTCCAAGCGTACTTAGGAAGTAGGAAGTTCACGATAGTTACAGACCATTCGTCTTTAAAGTGGTTTTTGAATTTGGAAAATCCTTCTGGTAGGTTAGCTCGATGGGGTTGCCGACTGTCTCAATTCGATTTTGAGATAGAACATAGAAAAGGCACAGACAATGTAGTTCCTGATGCTCTATCGCGACTCATGAAAGTTGAGGCAATCCATGCAACGTCTGATACACCTACCTCAGGTATGAAAGATGAATGGTATGAGAGGATAAAAAATAATTGTGTTTCTAAACCTACACACTTTCCAAATTATATGGTTAAAGATAATATTTTATTTCGCTTAAGTAAAAGCAAGTATGATCTAATAAGCGAGTTTGATTGGAAAGAGGTCATTCCAAAAGGTTTGAGAAACAAAATTATAAGTGAGAACCATTGTGAACCAACAGCTGCACACCTAGGTGTTTTTAAAACACATAGACGCTTATGTTTAAGATATTTCTGGCCGGGTATGTACAAAGACATAGAAAATTTCGTAAAATCATGTGACGTATGTAAAGCATATAAACATTCTACACAAGCAGTCCCTGGTTTGATGGGGAAACCAAAGGTATGTTCACGTCCCTTCCAAGTAGTGAGTTTGGACTTAGCGGGTCCACTTCCACGAAGTAGGTCTGGATACACATACCTGCTAGTAATAACGTGCGTTTTCTCTAAATACACTCTACTATTTCCGTTACGCCGCGCAACATCAGCGTTGGTGGCTAAAAACTTCGAAGACGGGTTGGTCCTGGTACATGGAGCGCCGGAGACGGTAATCCTGGACAACGGAACACAAATGACCGGTTCCGAGTTCAGGAATGTCATAAAGCGCTACAACGTGCCAAGGCTTCACTATACTCCTCGTTACACTCCGCAAGTAAACCTGGTAGAACGCTACAACAAAACAATTATGACCGCTGTAGCGTCGTATGTAGAAGAGGATCATCGAACCTGGGACCTAAATCTAAGAAAGATCCAGTTCGCAATAAATAGCGCGATAAATGAATCGACTGGGTTTTCACCGTTTTTCTTAGTACACGCCCGTGAGCCAGTGATAAACGGAGATTTCTACTTAGATACGCAGAGTGAGTACAAGGTAGCTATGCCACGTGATGAATATGCTGGGAAGTTTGGATGCATGGAGGAGATTTATGATAGTGTTCGCAAGAAACTTCTAGAGGCACACGCTAGGAACGCACAAAATTATAACCGTAGGCGAAGAAATGCTAGATTCGCAGTAGGGGATTGGGTATGGAAAACCACATATACACAAAGTGACGCGCAAAAATTCAAAATGGCAAAGCTTGCTCCTAAATACGAAAAGTGTAAAATAGTCAAAGTATTGTCACCACTAGTATACGAACTAGAGAGGAAAGACGGTACAAAAATAGGCTCTTGGCATATTAAAGACCTAAAACGGTAGACTAACTCATATATTCGTCCATAAAGTGTATAAATACTAAGTTAGGTACTTAAACACACAAGAAGAATGGTAAAGTACACTTATAAATACAAATAGGTTACTACAGTTTGATAGAGTGATGAATGAAAGGTCAGTATAAATGATGAGGTAGGTGTGTATTAGAAATGGATGGATCAAGTTGGATTGGGTTAGTCGGAAATTCCTGAAAGGTGATTAGAGAAATATTATTATCACGCTATGAACAAAATATAGTTCGTGAGATATTTACTGTGCTGTGTTTAACACAGAGACGCTTTGTTCCCAGAGATCTGTTAGCAATCGTTGTGCTAGGAATTATTCCCAGACTCTGGGCATTTATTATGGAGTCATATGAACTCATTTCACATGGAGACTCAGTCCCATGTTGGTATATGGTATAGTGATAACATGTATTACAGTTTGAAATAGGCTGTGTTAGATCAAGCTGCATGAAGCAACAAGATCGTTTATGATATTTTCATAAGTTATTCTCCAGTAGTGTTGTTTAGTTTTAGAATTTCTTATAGAGTTAGGTGGGCGTAGTTTAAAGAAGATAGTGAATAATTTAGGTGATTGAACCTAACATTATAATAGGTAGCCGGAAATTATTGTTATTAGTTGCCGACGAGCAAAAATAGATAGAGTTATTATGTTTGCTATTATTTTATGAGAGTATAAATTCAAGATGTAAAATAGAACCAGGCATTTTTGTTACAGCAAAGGGAAACCGGAACAAGTATCTACATCAACGTTAGTTATAGTTTAATTTTAGGTATCATCGGTATTTAGGTATATATATTTTTTTTTTCTTTTACTTATATTTTCTTTATGTAGTTTAGATGAGTGTTTTATTCCATTATCAGTGTTAGCATAGAGTGTTTTTTTTTTTTTTATAACGTCGTTACAGATGATTGCTTCTTAGAGCGCTGAGGGCAGCGAAAGTTTTTTGGTAGCAAAAAACTTCTACTATTTTGGGGGGTATTGTAACGTCGTGGATTTTAATTTTGGGTGGTCAAATTTGGAATCTCTAGGTTTGTTTCGAAAGGCAGCGACATCGATGAATGTCGTAGAGATTACGAGGTTCGCTGCTAGATGGCGCTTATATTAAAGTGCTCAGACAAATAAATATGGACAAGTAGTTGGAGCTTTATAATCTGTATATAGACTTAATATATGGTTAGAGGTATTCCACAAGTAACGAAAGGTATGGAATCCGAAACCGACTTTAAAAACAAATGTCACATATTATCTGTGCAATTTGTTGATTGTACTCTGTAAGAAAGATGAATCGGTAACTTTATAGCTTTGCTATTGGTGAGGTTTTTTATGAAGAAAGTCCCGTTATCTTCTCGTTATATACTCGGGCACGTTCGAGTTTTTTCTTTTGGCTGGCTGAAATTTGGAGACATGTAGTTGACTTTCCAAAACATTAAATTTACTTAGAGGCAGTGATGTAAGATACTTGGTAAGACTCGAATTTATATTTGGTTAGCATTCGTGATTATCGAATTTTGTTGTGCTAAAGAGACAAATTCTTGCAGTTCCGGTCAACCATAAAAATTTCCCGTGAGATGTTAAGATGGCTACCTACTGGGAACTAGGGCGGGATATCCTTTTAAGGTACTCGGTTGAAATTGTTTTTTTCTTTGTCCGGCGTAGGTCAAACTTTAGTGACATGTGCTAACCTCCGTATTTTGTTACAGGATGGGAATGTAATATATTCTGAACTTAACCTAACCTATATACGTGACCTAATGTAATCACACTTCTTCTTAATACAACCACGTTATTATGTAGAAACGTAGATTGGTTGTAGACATTTGAAACGCCGGTTCTGAAACCTTTGGTCATTCTTGGAACATTTTTATGGAACCTGAGTTGACTATTACATTTAATCATTTGCACGCGTCGAGTAGCATGCTGTTAGCGGCGTAAATCTTGGAGGTTCGCTGGCCGCCAGACAAAATGACGGACGGATGAATGCAACAGCAAGGTCAGCGACCGCGTGGTGTCAGCTTCCATCATAAACGTCAGGTCGTACCTATTCTTTCTTTTGTTAAATGGAGTCATGCTAAAACTTCTATTTTTATATATTGTTTTTTTTAAAAGGATGCGTTACATTAATTGTTGGTGGTGATTCGGATATACCGTTCAGATTACAATAAGATTTAGAGATAACTAGACCTCTTTCGTGAGTGTTTAAAATGCAACGTGTTTGTTGTCCCTTTAGTATAACCGTGTGTAATTGCTAAGCGAACTTAAATGGAATCATCCTTGTGGATTTGGCTGGTAGCGATGTGAATTCATAACTTCTAGTGCGTTGTTCGACGGACCCACTTTAAATACCTAGCCGTGGCAGTGGTTTGGTCAACAAAAATCCAAACGCTATATCGACACCATCTAATCCCCAAGGATTGGTATAATAAAACAAATATTTGAGATAACCACTGTTTATTTACAAAGTATGTACAAAGTAACTTAACATTTAGGAAACCTGGTTTTTTTATGTAATTTAACCCATTAATATTTTGTCCTTTTAGGGTTTCTCAAGGGTTTAGCATTACTTTTATATTGTAAAAAAAAGGTTCATCTAAAAATATAGAAGCCAAATACCGGTGATTACTGTAAAAGTGTTTTTTTTTGTTTACTTAACCCCGCATCCTCCTACGGGTATAGATCCGAAAGCCAGAATCTCGGTGGTAACATTTGAGATTCTGGTCTACAAGCTGTATGTTTGGCTGGTGACGCACTAGAAATTTCATCCAAATCGTTTCACAAAAACCGGCACAAACTAAAAGGCTTGCAAAATAACAAAGATATTAGTAATTTTGTTTGAACGCACATACAAATCTAACGATCATTAATTGCCTACGACGTCATAAGTTCGTACCATTTTGTATGGGGCGTTTTTTAGGGATCCGCAGTGACGCAAATCTGACCCTTTAAATCCCTGTAGCTCCGAAAGTAATGATCGCAGACACCCTGTTACTTTTACAATTTTTTTTTATTTTTTACAAGTTAGCCCTTGACTACAATCTCACCTGATAGCAAGTGATGATGCAGTCTAAGATGAAATCGAGCTAACTTGTTAGGAGGAGGATGAAATCCACACACACAGTTTCAACACGACGTCGTACCGGAACGAATCTACCGCTGGTAGAACGCGATCAGTAGCGTATAGCTTTCGTCAGTTGGTACGCTCGTGAGAAACAATCCGTCAGTAACAGATCTACCGCCGGTATCGGTGAGAGGTGGCCCTGAGCGGGGTCGTCGCCCGGGGGGTCATTACCGCACAGAGTAGCCGCGCGCAGAGCCTGCAGTACCTTCACACTACAGCTATTGTTGTTACAATATAATAGAACTAGCTGACGCCCGCGACTTCATCCGCGTGGAATGTAAACTTTCAAGCCCTATTACACCAATTTATGGGTTGATTTTTTTAAATTTTTGAATCCCATTATATTTCGAGTTTTTTTATGATTTATGAACAACTTTCCATACAAACTTTCAACCCCTATTTCACCCCCTTCACATTTTGTTTTAACAATGAAAAGTATCCTATAACCTTCTCCGTATTATGGTCTTAAGCCATGCCAAGTGTCGTTAGTATTTCTTCAGTAGTTTCAGCGTGATGCCCGAATAACAAAAAAAACACGGACAGACAGACAGACAAAAAATCGAAAAAAAAATATTTTTAAGTTCAGTATCGATTATATAATGCCCTCCAATAAAAAAACTCAAAATACCTTCAATGTACAGAATGTACAAAATGTATAATAAGTATAGATTCTAGATGGCGCTAGCTTCCTTTATGTCACGCTAACTTTTCGTGTTGATGTACAAATGGTTTAAGTAAAATCTCAAATTGCGAATAAATGTATAGAAATCGACCAGTTTTATTATAAGTATAGATAGGATTTGTTTGTTTATTATACACATTACTGCCTCGTTGACCGTTGGTAACTTTTGCCAATGATAACTTTATACTCTAAATTGTTTACGTCCCTACAAAATCACCGCAGAAAGTGATCCGTATATACGGCTACAAAACTGAGCGCACAGCGTCTTTAATTCTAATATATATTAATGTATATATAGTTTTTACACTTCCTAAACACACAACTCGACATTGTAGGCGATATTTAGGTATTGAACAATGAGTTCTCATAAATTTCCTCTTTTGAGCGCTTAATTTTTCATTTTTCACACATCTAACAGTATTTATTATCATTGCCTTTTTCTACTTTTACCGATTTTATGCTATTTGATTATCTTGCCTAATTTCATTTAGTCGCATAAAAAATTACGAAAGATATATAAAAAACCATACCTAAATATTTTCTACAATGTCGAGTTGTAGAAAATATTGTAAAAAATATACAAAAAGAAATTAAAATTTTATTTATTGAATAACATGTCATTGTAACACATGCCGCATCCAGTAAGCTATAATCTTTGTTTTATTAAAACTAGTCAAGTATACTACGTAAGAAGCCGGTTACAAACATGTAATTTAAAATCTACCCGCATTCTTTTTTTTCTTTTTTTTAGCAATTATTTATTTTGATTTATTGTATGTGGGATTTAAGTCTAATTAGTATGTACACACGTGAATTACCTTAGTGAGTTAATTGTATTTCTCATATAAGCGAATTTTATGTAATTCTTTTGAGAAAATAAAGATCTTAAACCAGGAAATATATATAACTGCAAGTCAATATATATTATGAAGTACTGTACTAATATTAAGTTACATAAAATGATATTATAAACGATTTTTAATACTACTTGATAATCGCAAAAACCAAACATGCCAATTTATGATGCATTTGTCATGTTTTAAATCGTACGGAGAATGGAGATACATAATTGCTCTGACATACTAGCTTGATTTCATACATTTTTCATCAGAAAATGGATGAATGACGTGGCCTTGCTCTAGTTCAAAATAGAAAACATTTACATACATAATACCTGCAATCCCCAACGTTATAAAACCGCTTTAGTTGACAAATGCACAATTAAATAATAATTTACATTTTGTTCCACCAACAAGACGAATGTATAGCCCACCTGTCCATCCATACGTCAAACTAGATCACCCGCCACTCCAAATTGTCACATCACGTCGGGTTTATGGACCACATAAATTATGTCCGCTATTTTAATGATAATATCTGTCCGTGTGTAACAACTAAATGATCTATATATAGCACTGATTGTATCTGTTTTGGCAAGCTGGGAACTTAATCGTAGTATAATCTCTTATCAGTCGCCTTGTAACGAATTCTGTTTATATTTATACTAGAAATAGCTGACGCCGCGCTGTTTTACCTGCGTGGTTCCCGTTCCCGTAGGAATACAGGGATAATATATAGCTTATAGCCTTCCTCGATAAATGGGCTATCTAACACTGAAAGATTTTTTTAAATCGGACCAGTAGTTCCTGAGATTAGCGCGTTCAATCAAACAAACAAACACTTGGAATTTAGTTTTTCACAAATAAAAAAAAAAGATGATATGAATGTTTGTTACTCTTTCACTCCTCGACTACTTAACCGAATTAGCTGAAATTTGGTATTAAGATATATTATAGACTGGATTAACACATAGACTACTTTTTATCCCGGAAAAATCCATGATTTCCGATTGGTTTGAAGAGGGATTTGTCAAAAACTAAATTCCGGGCGGTCGCGGGCGTCCGCTAGTTATTTAATAATATATAAATAGGAACAAAACAATAACAATCCAATTGATTCGCAAACAATGCGCAACTCACAACCTCTCGTTTCAGCAAGTCGGTTAAATCGTGTGTAGAGCTCTGTGCGTCGGTTACTCTGTGCCACACAAAGGATTAGCACAACAATACAAGTTTTTTAGTTTAGTTTACATTAGTTTGCGCTTCGCTCCGCCGGGACGGTCCGGGGCATAGCCGGAACGGTCTATTGATTTTTAGTTTTACCCGGATAACGAAGCAAGGGTTATGTTAATGGAATATTAATATAACTAAAGAGTTTGTTTGAAAGAAAGAAAGAAAGAAAGAAAATAAATTTATTCATATCTAAAAGTTACAGACAGTCAAAAAATACCTTATCCGTTTGTTTGTTTAAACGCACTTTTCTCAGGAACTACTGGTCCGATTTGAAAAATTCTTTAAGTGTTAGATAGCCTATTTATCGAGGAAGGCTATATATTAACCCCGTATTTCTACGAGCCGGATTAAAGAGGTCTAAAGACTTTCGCAAGTTTGAAAGAAAGTTATTCATTTTTAATGGCAGGGAGGTTGTTAACAATTAGTTATCGTGTGCGAAGTCGCGGACGTCCACTAGTTTTACTTCACTTCAACCCATATTCAGCTCACTGCTAAGCTCGAGTCTCCTCTGAGAATGAGAGGCAAAAAGTACAAATTGTAACTCTCAGTCAGAGAACCATTGTGCCATTTACCGGTTTCAGTGAGTACTCATGTGACTTGAGAATTACTAACAATAGCTAGTCAGTAAATTCCGTAAATTTGTCATACAGTTGTCATTCGGTACTCAAAATTGAAGACTTAATTATGGTGTTTATTACTTACGATTTACTTACCATTTTAATCTCGTTCCGTTCGTTTAGAGTTACTAACAATTGATAGTCAGCAAATTCCGTAAATGTATGGCACATTTAACGGAATTTACTAACTAGCTATTGTTAGTAATATAATAATTATACAATATGTATAACTGTTAGTAATATAATAATAATACAATATGTAGGTAACTCTCAGTCAGACAGACATGCTTGTGCCATTTACTGGTATCAGTGAGTACTCATGTGACTTGAAAATTACTAGAGACGAATATCTTAGCATTCCATGGATTCACCGTGCAGGTGCCGGGTCCATCGCGTGGTAGAGAGAAAAACACCAAGCAAAGTCCAGGACTTGTAACTACTGGTTGTAGGGTTAAGGAATTCCTTGACGATCGATCAACACTCCCCTTCTCTGCTCGTGTTGTTCTCCCTGCCGCCAAATTTGGTAAGATCCTATTAGAGCAGCTTTGGATACTCGTTCTAATATAGAACTAGCTGCACTTCTAGAGAGGCCAAGGTCTTTAAGCAAGTTTTAGAGATATTTTGCTGGTAATCCTCTCGCACCTACTTCTACCGCGTACAGACTAACTACATAGACATTTTTAGTTAGTTCATTTGTAAGTAAGAATATTTATTCACTTTTATACTGTAGTCCTTCAGAATTTTGATCTCCCACTCTACTGGACAAAAGGAAAATGTCTGGTCTAGATCTTAAAATAGCTAGCTAGCTAAATGTCCACTAACATACGTTCGTTATGAACCCATATTTAACTCATTGCTGAGCTCGAGTCTCCTTTCTGAATGAGAGGGGTTAGGCCAATAGCCCACCACGCTGGCCCAATGCGGCTTGGCAGACTTAAGAAAATTTTCAAGTTTCCTCACGATGTTATAAAATGCACATAACTAAAAAGTTGGAAGTGCATGCCCTGGATCGGATTTGAACCTACGCCCTCCTGAATCGGAGGCAGAGGTCATATCCACTGGGCTTTCACAGCTCTTACATACGTTTAAGTTAGTGGATTGTCCTGCTGTAAAGTCCATCCCCTACAAGTGGCAATCAGTTCGCGCCCTCTCAGCAATCTTCAGAGGGTTGTCCCGCCCCTACCGGGTCGAGGGGTTAATTGATTAGCTGCTACACCACCCGGGCGACCTTTAATCAGTACCCGACTGGTAATACTTAGACATTTTGGGGAACCATTTTGAAAAAGATTTTTTTTTACACGAAAGTCTGGATTAATCGGAAGACACATACTGACCATTCTAGACGCAGCACGGTACTATTTTTTTTTTAATTCATAATAGACTTGCGCTTGACTACAATACTTACTTACAATGCTTAGACAATATGTTAGATATTTTGTATATATATATATATACATATTTATAATGTACTTTTGACGGCCTCTATGGCGCAGTGGTGTGCGCGGTGGATTTACAAGACGGAGGTCCTGGGTTCGAGCCCCGGCTGGGCAGATTGAGATTTTCTTAATTCGTCCAGGTCTGGCTGGTGGGAGGCTTCGCCCGTGGCTAGTTACCACCTACCGGCAAAGGCGTACCGCCAAGCGATTTGGCGTTCCGGTACGATGCCGTGTAGAAACCGAAAGGGGTGTGGATTTTCATCCTCCTAACAAGTTAGCCCGCTTTCATCTTAGAATGCATCATCACTTACCATCAGGTGAGATTGTAGTCAAGGGCTAACTTGTAAAGAATAAAAAAAAACTAAGACCTTTCTTTTGATACTAAACAAGTGACGATTCTCTCAGTTTTTTTTTTGAGGTTACAATTTGAGATTTAAATTCTAAAATATATTTTATAAAATTTATATAGCCTATGTCTCAATTTATAGTATTACGAATCTTTTGACATCTCGTTCATTAAAATCGGTTCATTAGTTTACATACATACATAGACTTCTAAGTCATTACCCTTCTTTTTGGCATCGCTGTTATCGGGTAAAATAGCCTGTTAATGATACCAAATAGTAGATAGAGTTGCTACATAACGAAAATGCATGTCTGTACTTCACTGTTGTCGAAACAAAAGTTGTTTCAACTTCGAAACCTCGGAACTAACACAAAAGGCTGTCGAAGGCCGGGGAAGGTAAACAAAGGCAAGATTGGGTGCCTACTCCCAACTAATAGTACAGCCTGCAACGGTCAGATACACTACACTAGCTGACACCGCGCGGTTTCACCCGCGTGGATCCCGTTCTCGTAGGAATACGGGGATAATATATAGCCTTCCTCGATAAATGGGCTATCTAACACTGAAAGAATTTTTAAAATCGGACCAGTAGTTCCTGAGATTAGCGCGTTCAATCAAACAAACTCTTCAGCTTTATAATATAAGTATAAAGTATAGAAGTATAGATTTGATGAAAGCTCAAAGATAAGAAAGAAAGACATAAAATATCTATAGGCTAGTTGACACTTCTTTTTTAAAATAGTCATTTTCATTATCGTTCTACTGCATTGAAAAAGAACATATTTTGTGAAACGAAAAATTAAAAAAAATATATTTTTTTTTGACAATACGAGCCAAAACGTCGGTCTATACATTTTCAACTAAGATATGACGTCACGTTAACAAACCCTGTATCAAACTATCTTAACATAAATTTAACATAAATAGAATCGACTAACTAACTACTATGTCGATTCTATTTATGTTAAAAAGGTTATTCATTCTTTTTTCTTACTAAAGTGTGGAATATACTATACTTCTGTAGTTCGCTATAAAACTTTATTCGACCTTTCTTCAAATACAAATTATTACAAATTAAATAATAATATATCTTTTCAAAAAATCAGAATCAAAATCGAAAATCATTTATTTCAAGTAGGCTCAGTTTACAAGCACTTTTGACACGTCAGTTGACTATTTGTAAAGATTCTACCACCGGTTCATCTAGTGTTACACTATATCTCAAACCACGTTTCTTCGCCACACCTTTGACGACCTCCGTGGCGCAGTGGTATGCGCGGTGGATTTACAAAACGGAGGTCCTGGGTTCGATCCCCGGCTGGGCAGATTGAGATTTTCTTAATTGGTCCAGGTCTGGCTGGTGGAAGGCTTCGGCCGTGGCTAGTTACCACCCTACTGGCAAAGACGTACCGCCAAGCGATTTAGCATTCCGGTACGATGTCGTGTAGAAACCGAAAAGGGGTGTGGATTTTCATCCTCCTCCTTACAAGTTAGCCCACTTCCATCTAAGACTACATCATCACTTACCATCAGGTGAGATTGTAGTCAAGGGCTAACTTGTAAACAATAAAATAAAATAAAAAATACCTCAAAGAAAGATTCATTTTTGACCCACCACTCACGTCATCAAAAACTTCATTTTTCCGTTTGACCGCCAAACGTTCCTATTGGTCATACAATAAATGGCGCCTTTTGCAATATCCAATCACATATGACCTGTCATTCTCATTTCACAGACTACAGATTTTATCCACAGAATATAAAACAGAGAACAAAGAGTACTTTTTTTTTATAAAAATCATGACAAAAGGTACTTAGTTAGAAGCATAGGCTGTCAACTTTCAGTATTCATGAAATCAGGTAGGTCCGGCCTCTGCAGGCTATACAACAGTAACTGAAAGTTGCAAGTAGGTCGTACGACAAAGGTATGTGTGTCTTGTCTTGTGTGATTACTTGCCATTGAAAGTAATGAACAGAGTTCGGAGCTTGCGAGTTGAAAAATGCTAGTTTTGTATTGTACGACTTCGTACTGTTGCATTTTCTTTTTTCAAATTCGAAAAGTAGCAAGTTTGCAAGTGTAAAAATTGAAATGAAAAAACACAACCTGAATTGATTAAACTGTATTCCAAATATCTTAATACTCATTTTTAAACAAATCGTTACTTTATTAGATGGATCATACATTAATTTTTGATATAACCCCACAACATGTCAATAGGGATGATGACAGTTTTTTAAATTGTTTATAAATTAAGAGTATTATAATAGCAAAGCAATTTTGTAAAAGTAAAAGGGTACCCGCGATCATTACTTTCGGAGCTACAGGGATTTAACGGGTCAGATTTGCGGCGCTGCCGCGGATCCCTGAAAAACGCCCCATACAAAATGACACGATTTAGTGACGTCGTTGGCTCGCTGATCGTTAGGTTTGTATGGGCGTTCAAACAAAATTACTAATATCTTTGTTATTTGTGCGTTTATGTTTATAGTTCATTTATTGAAAAATGTCACATTTAATGTAAGGAAGCTAAAACGGCATGAATTTTCATCTAATTACGATAAAAGATTTTTAATAGATTTGAAATTTTATTATTATCTCATTTATTTTGCAAATATCCAGACAATCGTTACTTTTTATATATAAATTAGTTGACATTGACCTTATTTACCCAAATGCATCATAAAAATCAATATATTAAATCCTAGTCATCATCCCCATTCTTTTACCTAGACAACAACCAACTCCACCAAGCCTCAGAACAAAGCCATAATCATTAATAAACAAAACAGATTACAATATTTATCTCGATATGTTAACTTATGTATTTATAATTATTAAATAATTAAAAATCTAACACAAGTAATTTTGAAACGTTAAGTTTAACTGCTGGTAGAGTTTTTTATTAAATTATCATTAACCTCTTGCCTACCAGAGATATTTTTTGTTTAGTATATTCTTTTGTTCTTACGTACTATGAGTAGTACAGATGTCTTTGTTTTGTCAATTGTAATTTTTTAATAATATAATATAATAAATAATAATAAAGCCTTTTATTTCCGAAATATATACAGTTATTAACAAATACATTACAATAATTTAAAAAATAAAAGTAGGTACACATTAAAATTCAAACTACACTATAACTATAGAATGTCTCTTATTTCAGTGTGCCTTACGGCAAAGGCCTCCTCCAACTCCTTCCACTGTTTTCTGTCTGCCGCTATCCTCATCCAAAGGGGTCCTAAAGTCATTTTTAGGTCATCCTCCCATCTTTTTGTTTTCCGACCTCGGCTCCTAGCACCATCCCTTGGATACCAAACTGTCACCTGTTTTCTCCATTTTTCTTTTGTGCAGCGGAGCATATGTCCAGTCCATCTCCATTTCTGTTGATCAATACGTGTCAGTACGTTTGTTATTGTAATTTTTTACTATTTTTATTATGCCCGCTGTAACATTTTTGTAACTCTATGGTAAATTTATTCTGATTGACAACTTATCGGTTTCACAACCGATAGATTGTAATATACCGAAAAATAACACGTTAAATTGTAATCAGTATTTTCAGTGCACAATATGACGGTAGATTATAATATGACGAGTGAGATTATAAACTAAAGTATTTTACAATTTTACGGTAATATATACATATATACGAGTACTTATTTTTGTTATTATATGATCATATTGATGATCATAACAACAAAACATCGCTAATTTTGTAAAATGTCAAGGTCATTTCGTTGAAATAACTAATTTAGAAGATCACAAAAACGAAAATACGATGAATTTTTATGGCGGCCTCCGTGGCGCAGTGGTATGCGCGGTGGATTTACAAAACGGAGGTCCTGGGTTCGATCCCCGGCTGGGCAGGTTGAGATTTTCTCTGGCTGGTGGGAGGCTCCGGCCGTGGATAGTTACCACCCTACCGGCAAAGACGTACCGCCAAGCGATTTAGCGTTCCGGTGCGATGCCGTGTAGAAACCGAGAGGGGTGTGGATTTTCATCCTCCTCCTAACAAGTTAGCCCGCTTCCATCTTAGACTGCATCATCACTTGCCATCAGGTGAGATTGTGGTTAACGGCTAACTTGTATAGAATAAAAAAAAAATGTAGTGACTCTTTATCGGAATAAACCTAGAGACATAAGTCCCTACAAAATTACCGCAAAAAATAGTCCGAATAAAACACATGCACAATTTTGTCTTTAAGTCTGTTATATTTTTATGTATACATAGATTTTACTTCCTGAACACACAACTCGACATTTTAGACAATATTTAGGTATTATTTGTTTAAATAACGTTCGTTGTTAGACCTTAACTAACTGACTATAAAATTCCTCTTTTGAGCGACACATTTTTCATGCGCTAGTAACACATCTAATTAAATATCATTGGAATACCTACAATACGAAAAGAGTATAAACAAGAACAGAGAGTGATATACACCGTCGCGCCGGCAGATCGATAAAACTTACAAGTTTACTGAACTATTTCCCAAGCACACTCCAAAAATAGTTCACAAATTTAATATTAGAACAAGTGCAGGCGATAAATTCCCGCTGCAATTTGACAGCGGCGCAACATGGCGGCCGGAAGCGGACATCTTGTCGGCCATCTTGCACTTCCGGCCCACTTCAACTGCAGTTTTTAACAATATTTACTGAAGTTAGACAACTAAGCGATGTTAAAACTAATTTACATCTGTAGTTACTACTATATCATAATATAACGAATTTTTTTTGGAGGTTTTTATACACATTTATTAATAGAACAAGTGCTGGCGATAAATTCCCGCTGCAATTTGACATGGCGTCGCAACATGGCGGCCGGAAGCGGACATCTTGTGCGGGCCGAGAGGGATGCCTCACTTCCGGTCTACTTCAACTGTAGTTTTTAACAATATTTCGTTAAGTTGGGAAACTAAGCGATGTTTTAAAGTAATGTACATGTATTATGTATTTAAAGCCGTGTCTGAAAGAACCACGGGATAGAACTGTCTTTAAATTCTAAAAGTTAATGATTTAATAGGCGTTAGTTAATGCATCACTGTGTTGGCAACGCCTTCAAATACGATGTTATTTTTCGCTTTTTAGTTTTATTTTTGTGATTTTGAAGTTGGATCATTTTTTTTGTTAAAAGATTTTATTTTTCCGTTTTTAGTGTGTTCTAGATCTAGTATACTTCCAGATTGGTCCCATTTAATTTGCATGAAAATCGGTTCCGTAATTTTGTGTTAATATTAAAAAAACGAAATCTTCCGTACTATTTGGTTATTTCGTCCATTAAAAGGGACCATTCTGGAAGTATTATATTATCAAGCAAAAAATAATATTTAAAATTGGTAAAGAAATGACGAAGTTATGCGGTAACAAACATGAAAAAAAACATGCGTCAAATTGAGAACCTCCTACTTTTTTTGAAGTCGGTTAAGAAGAAAAATTAAACGGAAAAAATACTGAATCGTAAGTATGAAAACTTATGGCATACAAAAGCATCTGGCTTTGATACAAGTCACGTATACTATATAGTACCCAGTATTAATCTACAATTCTAGATTCTTTATTAGGCCCACGCTTGGCATTTATGACGTCACAGCACGTACTCCGCGGGACGCGGGGGTGGAGCTAGGGTTGCCAACTTTACTATAATAATACTCAACAGCTACCGTCGTATTAGCCGCAATGATACGGGGTCTTCCGGCTACAGGGGCCCCTTACGTGTGACAGCAAAAATTAATAAATTGTAATCCTCATTCTCACTTAATCTGGAGCTTTCCGATAATAACATAAATTAATCTGCCTATACATTTATTCACTTCAGAAATGACAAAAGTCAAAAAAGCCGTGACTTTTTTCCCAGGTCAATTCACTGACTTAACCGCACGCATTTTAGTTTATTTTGTGAGAATTTTTCACCTTTCATTAGCGCGCGCTAAAAACTAAAATTTTGAATAATATTTTTTTAGGGAAGTCCCTATGTGTAAAGTAGGTTTTTTTTTACTCACTTATTTCATAGTGGGGTATCGTTTGAGGGGTCTTCTACCAATATTTTTCAACTTAGGGATTCGTTTGTAAAATATTAAGAGATATTTTTGGGTTTGTTAATAAAATTACTCAAGATTCTGTTAACACTAGAAAGCTGAAAGGACACTGGTCTATTGCCAAACAAATTTTTGTTGACTTTTTTTTAGCGTCTATGAATGAAAAAAATATAAAATGATAGATAATTATTTTCTTAAAAACTTATCCTTCATGTTTAGTATTATGTCAAGTCTGGAATTCAAGATATTCATGTTTGAAGTTTTAGAGGTAAAGTGTAAAAAATAATTTGAAAAAAAAAAACGTTTTTTGGGGTTCCTTCCCAACATGCAAGGTGACCATGATTATTATAGGCTATATTTTATCCCCGTACCTATTCTCACGGGAACTGGAACTAAAACATCGTTGAAGATATGCTGCCAACCCTAGTTGGGCTGTAAATAGCCCATTGATCTGCCAGCAATATACTGCGGTTTGTTTATACGATATCTGTTTGTGTGTAATACATATAAATATACCGAATGTTTATATTTTTATGACGCTCAGGAATTTTGAAGAGCTTCCCGTAGATCGGATTTATTTTATGAGAGATTGATTGCTGTAGCGTGGAGTGGAAATATTTAGTGAACTGTTCATGTACTTATACTTATATTTCAATATAAATGTGATCTTATATTCCGAAGATGAATAAAGTATATAAATTAAAAGTAAGAATTACACAGTATACATAATTTCTCGCTAATCTCTTATCTTCTCGATAATTTCTCGCTTTTGTAATTATTTTGGTTAGGTTGGTATTGTGGTTTTAAATAAAATTTTGAAAAAAGCCGAATGTCATGAAATAATTAATTACACTCTCGATCAATATTCTCTTTCAGTGCGCTTTCATTTGAGACCCCACTCGAGTATATTTGCAAACATTCGGTTATTCATTATGAATGTTATTTAAACGGGTACATACCACGATAAAACGACGAGATTTTTATTGTCGATATTTCGACCCAGTTATTCGGTTATTCATCCCCACTTTCACCCCCCACAACTTATAAACGGCTCAACCGATTTTCATTAATGCAAAGTTTTAATTTCATTTAAACGAACGGTGCGGTGATTTTGTGTGCACCGTAACCTATCTATAGTATAAAATTATCATTGATGGTGCCACAGACAGACAGACAGACAGACACGTAAAACTTGTAACACACCTCTTTTTGAGTCAGGGGTTGAAAAAATGTTCCAGCTAAATATAAATCTGCAACACTATAGCAGGTTGTCGTGTAACAAAGCCGTTCTCAGCTGAGAGAGTGCACTCAGCATCTTGAGCCGAGCATTGAGCATTGAGCAGAGAGTATCGGCTCGACCTGCACTCAGCCGATACCATGATACTTGTATGAAGGCTCTATAGAACATTTAATAAAAGCTGAAAGTCTTTAAAACTTCTAGAAACTTTCAATAGATTTAATAGGTCCTTTTCTTAATATTTTTTCTCGATTTATTTATACTTTCTTTTTCTTTCACATGAGCAAAAGGCAAAGGTATTACATTGTACAGCCATGTCTTCAAATCTCATTCTTTAAATTCGCAACTCAATGAAAATTAAAAAAATATATAAAAAATGAACGCATTCCACCTCAGACCAATTATTATATAGGACCTGCCTCGTTAGACGTTACTTTTCTGTCAAAGTATATGATCAACGATGCGATTATAAAAACTATATCTATATAATCGTTGTTTCATAGTTGTAATCGTGTTCGTCGGTTAAAGAGCCTTTACCTTTTTCTACCTTTTTATGTAATTGAATAGTGTAAAAAACAGGCACAAACTTCTAGTTTAGTCGTCCAAATCTAAGCTCGTTTTCCTCAGAAAATGACAGACAATTTTGTTCGTGACTATGAGTGCGATACAGGTCCTTCTACAAATGGTCTGAGCATTCCACAGACAAGAACGCTGCATTTCATTCCAATTTCAAGTTAATATTTTTATCAAACTATCAGGGCCTTACTATATATATGATTCTGTTTACGAATAAAACCTTCTTCGTTATAAAGTTGGCTAGTAAGTACTTGGATAGTACTTGTAACAGACAAAAATTAAAAACAAAATTACTTTAGCCCCAGGCTGAAATGCCTGTTTAGCCCCGCTGTGGAGTGGTGATATGACAGTGTTCAAATCAAATCAAATCAAAAATCATTTATTTCAAGTAGGCTCAGTTTACAAGCACCTTTGACACGTCAGTTGACTATTTGTAAAGATTCTACCACCGGTTCGGAAGGCAGGTTCTGCTGAGAAGATACCGGCAAGAAACTGAACAGTTGCTCTTTTGAAAAAGTCATACAGTATTATAATTTACAATTGATAACAATTACAATTTCTTAAAGTTTTATTTCCTGTGTGAAGGTGGAAGCTGATCCAATGGCCTCCAAGCGCTTTTATCTTTAAGGAACTCATCAATGTTGTAATGTTTTTAGCAAGTAGTTAAAAAGTTTTTTAGTATCGTGTAAACTAACTAGTAGGTAGGTAATCTAACGTTTGAACGTTTAATTGAGAATACAGTTATTCATTCAAAGACAAACACTTCAATTTTACTTACTTACACTTACATGTACCTAGTCATCGATCGTAGATCGTTAGATGGGCCTCAAAGCGTCGCGGGATTGTCATTGGTTTGGCACATTGAGTACGTCATCACTCTAACACATTTCTCTTTATTCATGTTGTGGCTTGTGTTTTTACACTTCCAAAATGAACACGAAGGCATAAAAATCAGTAAATATTTTTTTTAAGTTCACGTCCATGCATGCATTCGCTATTTAGCTGGTGGGAGGCTTCGGCCGTGGCTAGTTACCACCCTACCGACAAAAACGTATCGCCAAGCGATTCAGCGTTCCGGTGTGGAAACCGAAAGGAGCGCGGTTTTTCATCCTCCTCCTAACAAGTTAGCCCGCTTCCATCTTAGATTACACCATCACTTACCATCAGGTGAGATTGTAGGATTGTAGTCAAGAGCTAACTAGTAAAGAATAAAAAAAAATGCGCTTGTTACGTACTAAGATAAAATGTGCATGCGCGTCTTTGGGTAATGACATAAAGTTGTGCGTTCTTTAGTATGGAGGGGCCCATCTAACGATTTATATCGATGTACCTAGTGATTATTGTCCAAGGTCATTAAGAGCGCGCAGCGCGTCGGTACGATATGGGTAAAATTCGAAGCGCAAATTCGAGACGCCGAATTATGACTTTTAAGTGAGTGAGACGTGAGCGCCAAATCCATTTTTACCTAATTGCAAGTAAATTAAACAACATAACGACAATCAAAATGGCCATGTTCAAGATATATACCTAATTTTCTATACAAAACAAAACTTCAAGAAAATAAGTTTGCTTTTCCTGAGATTTAAAGCAAAATGTGAGCAAAACATGTATTTTTCAAAAAAATAAACTATCGAGAAAAGTTCTACAAATTGTGTATTTTGTATAGTCATAACGAAGCTAACACTTTGAAATATCATTTACCCAAATATCAGGCTCCTAACTTTTCCAGAATCTGAGATCCAGAACCATTTGTAACCACCAAATTACATATTGCACACTCTTAACATCAGTAGAAGCCTTAATGACAATCATCATAGGCATCGTTATGTGGTAGTTAGGTATCGTACGCAGCCTGGCTTCATTACTCAGCGCCGGGTGCGGTGGACACAGCATTGCTGATTAGTGGCGCCGCGTGTGTGCGTTGTATTAGTGTTAGCATTTGTCACTGTTAGTTTGATGATGGCCTATTGGTGCAGTGGTTAGATTAGGTTTTAGTTCAATGAGGACATAGGTTTGTTTGTTTATTTTATGACTGATTTTTTTGCGCGGTGGATTTACAAAACGGAGGTCCTGGGTGCGATCTCCGGCTGGGCTGATTGAGATTTTCTTAGTTGGTCCAGGTCTGGCTGGTGGGAGGCTTCGGTCGTGGCTAGTTACCACCCTACCAAAAAAGACGTACCGCCAAGCGATTTTATTCCGGTACGATGTCGTGTAGAAACCGAAAGGTGTGTGGATTTTCATCCTCCTCCTAACAAGTTAGCCCGCTTCCATCTTAGACTGCATCATCACTTACTATCAGGTAAGATTGTAGTCAAGGGCTAACTTGTAAAGAATAAAATAAAAAAACCGCGTTTCAGTTATGCATTTAAAAAAAAAATCCTTTTTAATTAAAATCCTTTCTACACGACATCATACCAGAACGCTAAATCACTTGGCGGTACGTCTTTGTCGGTAGGGTGGTAACTAGCCACGGCCGAAGCCTTTCAGTCAGACCTGGACCAATTAAGAAAACCTCAATCGGCCTGAACCCAGGACCACCGTCTTGTAAAACCACTGCGCCACGGAGGCCGTCAAACCCTTGGGAGGTTTACCCCAAGTTATCACTTCTAAAGTAATGATGTGATGTGTAGACGCAATCTTACGCAGCGCAGTGTATGCAGCGCGTCCGTTCCGTCCGTCCCGTCCGTCGCGTCCGTCGCGTCCGTTGCGTCCGTCACGTGACACCGTCCGTCACGCGCCGCGATCCATCACGCACAGCTGCCGACGGACGCCGTCAATTAGCTAGATGTGGACATTAAATGGATATTAAACGATACGCGTATGGTGTTTACATGATCACTGTTAACTAGTGGACACACCCGACTCCATGTGGGAAAACACTCATGTTCATAAAAATATATTTCAGTTGTAGCAACAATATTTTAAACGCGGATGATGACTAGGTTGGAATATATTGATTTATATGATACATTCGGGTAAATAAGGTCAATGTTAACTAATTTATACATAAAAAGCAAAGATTGTCTGGACATTTGCAAAATAAATAAGATTATAAAATTTCAAAATCTATTAAAAATCGTTTATCGTAATTAGATGAAAATTCATACACATTTAGCTTCCTTACATTAAATGTGACATTTTTTAATACATGAACTATAAACATAAACGCACAAATAACAAAGATATTAGTAATTTTGTTTGAACGCCCATACAAATCTAACGATCATTATAACCTACGACGTCATTAATTCGTACCATTTTGTGTGAGGCGCTTTTGTGAAAAAGTATACTCCACGCGTCCGCTAGTAGTGACATAAATTTCAAAATACCATCAAAACATAGAACCTAGGACAACCTAATAATAATACAAAACATCCCCAAACGCCATAGAGGTGTAAACCACAAATAAGTCCACAAACCCCATAATTTAATAAATGATCGCATTCCTATACAAATAACTTGGAACTGTAAATCACAACCCCTTCATTGTATGGGCCACCATAACTCATGGTGTCTATAGCTTTTGTCTTTGTTATGAGAACGGTGGGACGGACGGACAGACAATTGGAGGCTTTGATTTAGATATGGGTTTAATTGTTATACGATATTAATTATACTTAGTATAACGACGCTCGCGACTTCGTCTGCGTTTGTATTTTCATTTCTTTTTTAAACGATTTCAAATAAAGGAGGAGGTTCTCAATTCGATGGGTATAACGGAGGTCCTGGGTTCGATCCCCAGCTGGGTAGATTGAGATTTTCTTAATTGGTCTGGCTGGTGGGAGGCTACCACCCTACCGACAAAAACGTACCGCCAAGTGATTTAGCGTTCCGGTACGATTTCGTGTAGAAACCGAAAAGGGGTGTGGATTTTCATCCTCTTCCTAACAAGTTAGCCCGCTCCCATCTTAGACTGCATCATCACTTACCAACAGGTGTGATTGTAGTCAAGGGCTAACTTGTAAAGAATAAATAAAAAATTAAGTATGTTTATTTTTTTCTTTTTATTTATTTTATTTGGACACCAACAGATTACAATTAAATACAAATACAAGAACTAAAATGATAGAGGTAAAATAGTAAATCTACTTATAGGTAGTCACAACATGCTTATTTTAACTATTATTAATTTAACAAATTAAAAAAAAAACAAAACCAAGAAAAACATAACAGAAAAAGAAAAGAAACTAAGAATAAAAATTGTTATAACACACAGAAATAAAAATAATATTTCAAAAATTTCTTTAATGTTTGTTACCGTATAACTTCGTCATGTCTTAACCAATTTTGAAAATTCTTTTTTTTTTACTACTCTTGCTCAAAAACACGCTCATATTACCACTCCACAGCGGGGCTAAACAAGGGGGCCTCTAGGGGCTAAAGTAATTTTGTTTTTTTAATTCTCGTCTGTTACGAGTACTAGCCAAGTACTAGCCTACTATAAAACGGAGGAGGTTTTATTCGAAAATAGAATCATTATAGGTAAGGCACTAATTGTTTTGAAAAATAAATAAAAAACTTTAAATTAGAATGAAATGCAGCATTCTTGTCTGTGGAATGCGTTTATTTCTTCATTTAATTTTTATTGAGTTGCGAATAGAGCGAGACTTGAAGACATGGGACCTCCTTTACGGTGTAATACCTTTGCCATTTTCTCATGTGAAAAAAATAAAATTTAAAAGAGAATTTAAAAAAAAATTGGCGTGAATAATACACACTTGATTTTTTTCAGAAATTCATTGTAAATTTGTGACCGTAACTTACATATTTTTCAACAATAATTGTTATTGTTGTCTTCATCTAGTGAGAATGGTGATCCTATTTTGGAAATGGATGAATTTTTCAATCTGTTACCATCAAAGTCGAGACGCATTTACTTAAATACTTACCTACGATACCTACGAATACCTACGAAAAATTTAATAAGTGAAGAAAACAATAACGAATGGATTCACTTACGAAAGGAGTTTTTTAAACTATTATCTCCCACGTTTACCTCACGTACTTACAGTAGTCGGAAATTATGTTACCGGGTAAAAGCATCTCCCTTAATATCCAAAATTTGAGACTTTGTACATTTAATTTTCAATTAAAATAATCTATACTAATATTATAAAAAGGTAAAGTTTGTAAGTTTGTAAGTTTGTAAGTTTGTAAGTTTGTAACATTTTTTTGAAATGGGGTAATCTTCGGAACTACTGGACCGATTTTAAAAATTCTTTCACCAGTAGAATGCTACGTTATCGGGGAGTGCTATAGGCTATATTTTATATTTCTATCATATATAACTACTGAGATATCGCGGGTTTTCTCTTACAGGTCAGACCGAAATACTTACTTATTCGCATGCGCTGCCTCAACCATTGCGCATAACTGAAATAAATGTATGGAGGCTTTTTGAACCTTTAAAAGTTCTACAAAAAAGTCCGCGACACCATATATCTATCTTTTATATTTTAGCAGATATAGTACCTTTAGTACTTTAATAAATTATTTAAATTTTAAACTAAGGTTTACGTCATTATTTACACAACTAAACTTAAATCCTTATCAAAATAAATGATTTAATAATCACAAGGATATTATAGAGATAAGATTTGCCCTTTACAGTATGTTAATTAGTTATATAGTTTCGGAGATAATACAAAATTTCTGAAAGTCGCAGAAATGCCGCTATATGACGCCCCGCGGTTTCAATTACGTGGTTCCCGTTCCCGTATGAATATGAGGACCAAACATAGCCTATGACACTCGCAAATAATGTAGCTTTCTATTGGTAAAAGAATTTTCCAAATCGGTCCAGTAGATCCAGAGATTACCCCCGACAACCACACAAATTTTACCTCTTTATAGTATTAGCATAGAAGTCGCTTGGGAAATTATAGTCCATTGCACCACGCACAAAAGGCTCGACCAATTTTGCTGAGGGAAGGGGTAGGATAGAGGTAGGGTAGGGGTAATTTAGGGAAAGTGTAGGGTAGGGTAGGGTACGGATAAGGTAGGGGTAATTTAGGGAAAGTGTAGGGTAGGGTAGGGTACGGATAAGGTAGGGGTAGTGTAGGGTAGGGGCAAGGTAGAGGTAGGGGAAGGATATGGAACGTATAGGGTAGGGGAGGAGTAGGATAGGGGTAGGATACGGGTAGGGTAGGGTTAGGGTAGTGATAAGGCAGGGGTAGGGAAGGGTTAGGGTTAGCGGTAGGGTCGGAGTAAGGTAGGGGTAGGGTAGGGGTAGATTAGGGGTAGGGTAGGATAGGGTATGGATAGGATACGGGTAGGGTTAGAGTAGGGTAAGGTGGGGGAAGGAAGGGTAAGCATTAGCGGTAGGGTAGGAGTAAGGTAGGGGTAGGGTAGGGTAGGGTTGGGTAGGTTTACGAGCAGGGTAAGGTAGAGGTAGAGAAGTTTACATCAATTTTTACGCGGACGAAGTCGCGGGCGTCCGCTAGTCATTGAATATTGTACTAAATTATTTTATTTTCTCGCAATCGTAGTGATAAGCAGAGTGTAACACGTGGGGCTAAACCCATTATAAACTCGGTTTCTATTTAGGCGGCCCTCGCTTTACGTCTCGGGCGCTTTTTAGCCCCTTGTATAACAATCTACTATTTTTAAATAGTTTACTTCCAGATCGGTCACATTTAATGTTCATAAATATTGGTTCAGTAATTTTGTGTTATGAGCAGTGATAACCCAGTGGATGTGACCTCTGCCTCCTATTCTGGAGTGTGTGGATTCGAATCTAGTCCGGGGCATGCATTTCCAACTTTTCAGTTGTGTGCATTTTAAGAAATTAAATAGGTATCACGTGTCTCAAACGGTGAAGGAAGAACATCGTGAGGAAACCTGCATACCTGAGAATTTTCTTAATTCGCATTGGTGGACTATTGGCGTAACCACTCTCATTCTGAGAGGAGACTCGTGCTCAGCAGTGAGCCGAATATGGGTTGATAATGATGATGATGATGAATTGGTATGTCGCATATATATCATGAGTTAAAGGTAGTTTGAATACATAAATAACTTCTATTCAGGTGAAATCGTGTCACTATCGAGCCTCCCTAAACAAATGAAACAAAGCCTACAGCGTCCATTGTACGGATTCACTTCACTTCACTTCACTCCGCACATTCAGCGGAAAAGTGAAAACTGGGACACTTCACGGATAGATCACTTTTCACACTTTTAGCGTACAAAGCGAGCTTTTACGACAATTGTATTGCACCTGTACTTTGTAACCATATTTTAAGTGATGACTACATTAAAAAAAAATCTACCTAATGTTAGTGGACATTTTGATCCATATATAAAACATTAATATATATAAAAGATATGATCGAATCAGAAATGAGGAGATTCGCAGAAGAACCAAAGTCACTGACATAGCTCAACGAGTCGCGAAGCTGAAGTGGCAATGGGCGGGGCACATAGTGCGAAGAGCCTATGGACGTTGGGTTCCCAAGGTGCTGGAATGGCGACCCCGCACTAGTAAGCGCAGTGTCGGCCGACCCCCCACCAGGTGGACTGACGACATCAAGCGAGTCGCAGGGATTCGCTGGATGCAGGTAGCTCAGTATCGTGATGTTTGGAAGTGCCTACAAAAGGCCTGCCAAATATGTCCTGCAGTGGACGTCCATCGGCTGATATGTTAATGATGAAGGCTTAAGTTTGTCGATCTACCTGAGCTGCTCGCATCGCGCGCTGGGAGAGGGGTTGAGTGGTGGGGAGTGAAGGTTCCGTTACTCTCCGACGGTTCATTAATGTCATCTTCATTAGCCTCGTCTTCTTGTAAGCAAACCATACTAACCCAGCGCGCGATGCGAACAGCTGCGCGTCGCGCCGCCGCTTCGCTGTTTGGATAGTGCCGCGTTGCAATAACTCATGACTAAGGGCCCTGTATGGGTTCGATACTAGTCGGGCATACTCCGACCTTATATCACGTGAGTTTTAGCCGTGTTTCATAATATATTAATATGAATAACACTCACGATAATTTCAGTTCTAAAACATAATAATTGAACTGGAAAAACGAAAAAATTTTAATAAAAAAAATTCAACCGACTTCCAACTAAAAAGCAAAAAATAACATCTTACCTACGTGCTACCTTCTGATCAGTTTGAAGGCGGTGCCAAGCCAGTGATGTTTTAATTCAAGCGTATAAATTACACAATTTCTGTGGTTCTTTCAGAAACGGCTTTAATTAAAACATGTCACTGGATTGGCACCGCCTTCAAACTGATCAGAAGGTAGCACGTAGGTAAGATGTTATTTTTTGCTTTTTAGTTGGAAGTCGGTTGAATTTTTTTTATTAAAATTTTTATTTTTTAATTTTTAGTGTTAGCACACCTACTGAGTGTGAACAAAAATTAATGAGTAATTAGTTGAAACGTTATTTTCTTATGATAAGTATCTAAGTCCTACAATTCCAATTTTAAAAATACTACCTTAATTCATATACAAAATTTCACTCCCCCTTCACGTAATATGAATATTCAGAAAAACGTGAAAGGTGACTGTCCTCCGTCTTCATCACTAGACCCCCTGTGCAGTCACAATCCATATGGGTGGAAAGTTCTCATCAATATAAAATTTATCAAGTCCAAACACAAGGTAGCTACTGTGAACCGTTGAGTAGTTCTCTTAACTCTCCTTCGTCTTCATCATCAGACCCTTAATACAGTCACAACCCATCTAGGTGGAAAGTTCTCATCAATACAAATAAATCAAGCCCAAACAAAAGGTACCTGCTGTAAATCGTTAACGAGTTCCATCGTCTGTGTATCGGCTCCATCATCAGACCAACTCCAGACCTTCATAAAATTGTAGTGGTTTAAATTACCTTATGGAAACACTAACAAACGCACTAGCCGTCTATACGATTTTCGAAAGTTCCCCTCGATTTCTCCAGGATGCCATCATCAGATCCTGACATGAAAAAAATGGGACCACCCTGGAATCAAACCCTTCAAAACAAAAAAAGAATTTTCAAAATCGGCCCACAAATGACGGAATTATCGCTGGACATACATAAAAAAAAAAAAAAAAAAAAAAAAACATACATACAGCCGAACGTAGAACCTCCTCCTTTTTGGAAGTCGGTTAAAAATTAGATAAAATTCTGTCAGCAAATATACTCGAGTGGGGTCTCAAATGAAAGAGTCCCTTAACGATAAAGGTGCTTGGAGGCCATTGGATCAGCTTCCACCTTCACACAGGAAGTAAAACTATAAGAAATTGTAATTGTTATCAATTGTAAATTATAATACTGTATGACTTTTTCATTTCAAAAGAGCAACTGTTGAGTTTCTTGCCGGTATCTTCTTAGCAGAACCTGCCTTCCGAACCGGTGGTAGAATCTTTACAAATAGTCAACTGACGTGTCAAAAGCGCTTGTAAATTGAGCCTACTTGAAATAAATGAATTTTGATTTGATTTGATAAGCGCACAGAAAGAGGATATTGATGACTTGATCGAGAGAGTAATTAATTATTTCATGACATTCGGGGGTTTTTCAAAATTTTCAATTTTATGTTATTACTCCACTTAATTGAAATTAATCACCAGTAACTTTTAATACCTCAATATTTCCGTCTTGTAGGCTTTAATTTCTACAGCACACCATAATTCAGTTCTCGCGGCGCCTTACGCGCAGGCTTTACGGGCTGGCGTCGAGCCAGCGGCACAGCCTGCAACGCTAACTGCCGATGTACTCCGTACTACGAGTTATAGCAACTACATTCATATGTACATACTAGCGGACGCTCGCGACTATGTCCGCGTGAAAGGTGTCCGAAATTGGGCCCACTTTTCAGAACGATACAAAATGTACTAAAAATCTTGATAATTTTACTAGATTATTCCATTAGAATCATTGCAGAAATAATATTCGCCAACAGACGAAATAAACTGATTATTTTGACACCAATCGTAATTATCCTACTAATATTATAAACGCGAAAATTTGTATGTATGTTTGGATGTTTGTTACTCTATAACGCCGCTACTACTGAAGCGATTTGGCTGAAATTTGGAATGGAAATAGATTTTACTCTGGATTAACACATAGGCTACTTTTTATCCCGAAAAAATCCATGGTTTCCCGAGATTTGAGAAAACTGATGATTTTGATGATATGAATGTTTGTTACATTTTCACGCCTCAACTACTGAACCGAATTAGCTGGAATTATGATATATTATATATGGATTATAATATTTCATTTGATGCGTATTTTACTAACGGTTGTCTTTGTAAACGCGAGCTGTCAATGTCAAATTCAATCAATTAATGAGATGACATTTTCAAATATCATTAATATTAGATGATGATGCCGTCTTGTTTTTATGTATGAGTGTGTGTATGTATATATGTATTTATTTGTATGTATGTATGTATGTATGTAGTCAAGTATAGTCTGTTTGTATTATTATTATGTATTATTGCATATTATTTATGGATTTAAATTACTTAACTTTGTCTTATTTTTTGTGTGCGTATACCCGAATCGGTGCTTATGTTGTTTCTCTTCCACAGTGGTTGTCTGGAAGAGATCGCTCTTTAGCGATAAGGCTGCCATTTGTACATTAGTTTCTAAGTGTTATTATAAGTTATTGTTTATTTTTGTTTTAATGTACATTAAAGTATATTTCTTCTTCTTTTTAATATCTTAATTTGATTAGATTTGTCAAGTTAGTGCCAAATCATTATTACAACTGCCTCCTATCAGTTGGACACTGATAATGCAATGAATTTCATGTCAAAGGGATACCCTTCAAATTCATTGCATTATTAATATAGGGCCCCGTATGGACCCCGTATGGCTCTTTACTGTAGACTTATTACTTATTTAATTAATTACTATAATTTATTTGTATTTGTATATTTTAAATTTCAGGCTATAGCCTGAAATACAGACATATTATTATTTTTATGTAAAAACAAAAATTAGTTAATTGTACAATCTCATAAAATCTGGTACTTCCCGGCTAAATAAATTGCAGAGTTTTCACTTAAAAAGTTTTGAATAAACATCTCTTTTTTTGGGTTATGGGTGCCTCCAAAAGTTTGAAGCAACCTACATAAGTTAAGGTACTGTCATTTAATAATTGTGTCATCAACATTATCAACCCATATTCGGCTTACTGCTGAGCTCGAGTCTCCTCTCAGAGTGAGAAGGGTTAGGCCAATAGTCCACCACGCTGGACCAAAACAGTTTGGCAGACTTCACACACGCAGAAAATAAGAAAATTCTCAGGTATGCAGGTTTCCTCACGATGTTTTTCCTTCACCGTTTCAGACACGATATTTAATTTCGTAAAATGCACACAACTGTAAAGATGGAGGTGCATGCCCCGGACCGGATTGGAACCCACACCCTCCGGAATCGGAGGCAGAGGTCATATCCACTGGGGTATCATGACTCTGTAGTTAGCTGATAATTAAGATTTTTGGGACTATAATTTCTCAAATATTGATTTAGTATCAAAATAATGAATTTCAAACGTATCGTTAGTTAGTTAGTTAGTGAGTGTGGCGGCGCGGGGTACGGGGGGTGAGGGGCAATGTCCCCGTTGTTTCATAACTAAACGTGGTTTTATTAGCGAAGGCAGTGCGAGAGCCCGCCGCCTAAAGTTACAGTCGATTTGAGCAAATGTGACATTGGTAAGGTTGGACTGCTTCATGGTACATTAGTTAGCTGGTTAAACTATGGACAATGAGGTTCAGGGTTCAAACCCCGGGTCAGGCCAACAAAAAAATTACAGTAGGTAGATGTAGGTACATTTCTCAATTGAGCAGTGATAGCCCAGTGGATATGACTTCTGCCTCCAATTGGAAGGTGTGGGTTCGAATCTGGTCCGACGCATGCATTTCCAACTTTTCAGTTGTAGCATTTTAAGAGTTTAAATATCACGTGTCTCAAACGGTGAATTTTCTTAATTCTATGCGTGTGTGAAGTCTGTCAATCCGCATTGGGCCAGCGTGGTGGACTAAGGCCTAACCCCTCTCATTTTAAGAGGAGACTCGAGCTCAGCAGTGAGCCGAATGGTTGATAAGGATGAGAAGGTTAATCTCAAAATCAGATTGGCCGCTGTAGCCGGAAAAAAAAGAACAATTCGATTGAGTTTTTGTTCAAAATCGTGCATTTTGTAAAGTAGATACTTGGCCATATCTTGATTATGCAACTGTCAAACCAAAATTAAAACAAAAGTTGAAATTTTGTATAGAAAGTACCTCATTACTCAAGTTATATTTGTATATAATAGTTTTCTCAAATATGCTTGGAAATTTGAGCATTATTTTGAGAACCTTCTTCAGATAAATCGAACTTGTTGTAGCGGCCAAATAAATTACTATGCAAAATCATATTTGTCGTGTAATTTAAAAATGGAACGTTCTTCTACTCCGAAACATGGCGACCAAAGAGGTTACTTGTTAAAGGTTTCATTTAAATTTCGAACTGGCTTGCACATAGAAAGCTGTTTATTGAAAAAAAATACTTTGGCGGGTTAGTAAGTGTACTACCAGAAAAAATATTGCACAAACAGTTCAAACGAATAGTCCACCGTCTCTCGGCGCCGCGGTTTCGCAACAGGCGAAGTGGAAAATTGGAAAAGTGTAATAATGTTTTTAACGGAATCAGTTGTTTACTTCCACCGTCTACCGACACTTTTTTTTTTCTTTTTTTTTATTCTTTACAAGTTAGCCCTTGACTACAATCTCACCTGACGGTAAGTGATGTTGCAGTCTAAGATGGAAGCGGGCTAACTTGGTAGGAGGAGGATGAAAATCCACACCCCTTTCGGTTTCTACACGGCATCGTACCGGAACGCTAAATCGCTTGGCGGTACGTCTTTGCCGGTAGGGTGGTAACTAGCCACGGCCGAAGCCTCCCACCACTTGTGCGGGAAAATTGTGTTATAGTGCACAAGAACACAAACACATATGCACATGTTTATACAATTTAAAAAATATTGATTTTACAATTTGTACCTATAATGCGTACCCTATTTATTAGCCTTATGCACATATACAACATAGCTGGGCCAAAGAAACAGTTGAAGTTAGTACGATAGTTTATTTTCACTGACAGTTTCTACGCAAAATCGTTTGGCGAAACGTTTTTGCCCGTAGAGAGGTACGTCCCGATTTTGACAACACGTCCCGATTTTTATAACAAAATCGAATGTCCCGACTGTAACTGACTGACTTCTCAGAATTATTGTTTGAAACGCCATATTTTTTTAATGAATAAAACTGTTTTTAATTTTGATTTCTGTTTTTTACTTTTATTCAGAAGACGATTAAGATTCAATTATTATTTAACAATGGAGTAAATCTGATCTAACAATATCATATTTTTATTAAAATACATTTATTATAGATATTTTTAAAATCTATTGTCACGTAAACGTAATTTGAACTCTAACAAAAATATAAATATTCAAAAAAATTCAGTAATTTTATACGTTTATAAACGATGTCCCGCTTTCGAAGGGAAAATCCCGCTTCTTTCACTCAAAAAGTTCCTAAATCCCGACTTGACAAGAAAATCTGACAACACTGCTCTAGATCAAACTCGCAAGTACGAGTAACGAATTCACCTCTAACTCTCTGTCTAACACGTTACTATAGACCAAGGTTCCTCAAACTGGGGTTCGCGAACCCCTAGGAGTAGGCAGGGGATTCGCGACAAGATTTACGTAACTGTTTACGTAACCATTTACAACCTTATTTACTTCAACATTCAAATTTATTTTGTTCTTTGGGGGGGGGGGGGGGTATTAGTTAGTAAGGGGTTCGCTGTCATTTGGAAATTTTAACTTACGGCCAGTTTCTTCATCGCAAGTAACAGTCAAAGTAACGTCATAAATCAAAAGTGACAGTCTTATTCACTGAAAAGTAAAGACTTGAAACTGGCTGTTAGACTGAGAAAGATAGAGGTGATAGAGGCAGAATAGCACTGCAGAGCCAATTTACTTGAAACCTTAAATTATCCGAGCTGAAATCGAACCTAGGACCTCTTTATTACAAACCTCAGTATTAGACGCAGTTGCGCTAGAGGTCGTCAGATATCGTATATCAGAGGGAACACAAAGACACAGACAGATTTATTCACGCCTCATTACGCGGGTTCCGCGCGACGCACAATGGCGCGGGATTTATGTGAACATTCACGGATCTCTAATTTGAATTCCCCCGTTCACAAAAGAATATCAATTCTACCCCCACCTTTATTATCTAGGTGTTAATATAGGGTGGAGCGTTCTTACATCTAAACTTAACGTGATATCCCAGTGGATATGACATCTGGCTTCAGAGGCTGTAGGTTCGAATCCGGCCCGGGGCATGCACCTACAACTTTACAGTTGTGTGCAAATTAAGAAATTAAATAGCACGTGGCTCAAACGGTTAAGGAAAACATCCTGAGGAAACCTGCGTAGCTGTGAATTTTCTTAATTCTTTGCGCGTGTGAAGTCCGCCAACCCGCATTGGGCCAGCGTGGTGGACTATTAGCCTAACCCCTCTCATCCTTAGAGGAGACTCGTGCTTAACAGTGAGTCGAATGATGTTAATGATGAATCAGTCGCACCGCGGTTTCGCCCGCGTAATTATCTTGAAAATACGGAAATAAAATAGTCCATGTTAGTCTGTAAATATGCTGGTAAATTAACGTTTAAAATCGGTTTAGTAGATTCAGAAATTACCCGTAGATTTTTACATTTTAAAAAATTAATAATAGAATCTACAATATTAGGCCATACTTTAAGAAAAAATATTTTATTCGGCCAGCAAAACCGAAAAAAATAGGATAAAGATAAGCTATAAAAAAAAGAAATTACATACAGTAAATAAAATATTTTTAACAAAAATATTGAACCGACTTCAAAATCGCAAAAATAAACTAAAAAGCGAAAAATAACATCGTATGTGCTACCTTCTGATCACTTTGAAGGCGGTGCCAACACAGTGACGCAGTAACATCACAAAAAAATACTGCACTGATTTTCATGAAAATGTGACGCATCTGAAACTATACTTTTTCAACCAAAAATATAATTTTCAAAATTGGTTAAGAAATGACGAAGCTATGCGGTATCAAAAATAGAAAAAAAATAAAAAAGAATGAAAAAAAAACATACTCTTCGAATCGAGAACCCCCTCCTTTTTTTGAAGTCAGTTAAAAAAAGCGCAGTGACCAAATAAAGGTCCGCTGGTTTTCAGTGGCAGCCTTTAAAAGGGTGACATCGCCATTTTTTTTAATAATTTGCTGTTTAATTATTAAAAAAACAAACAAAAACAACTTAAAACAATGTATGTAAGTACAAAATATATTAACTAAATAAAGTACATTCAAGGGTTTCGACTGAGAAGAACATGGCGTTAATAATATATGTTAAAACACACGGACAGTTAAACTCTAGATCAGTGATTCCCAAAGTGGTCTATATCGACCCCTAGGGGTCTATGACAACCTGCAATGAGTCTACGTCAGCGAAAAGAAATTTGGGGGTCCATGAAATGAAAATGGGGGCCCACGATAGTGGATCTTAACACATACACTGATAGTAAATATTTACTTACATCATACTATCTTATATCTTTATTATTAAAGCATTAGTTTCATCCTTCTCACTAAAAAAATTGACTTATTGCTTATGTTATTTTATTTATAGTTTATTTTATGTTTATTTAATGTTACGTATATTTTACATAACAGCTACAAAATTTAATTTTGAGTAGTTTTAATTTAAATTTAATTAATAAATGTATAAATATATAACGTAAAAATAACATGTATTTTAATTATAAGTTTTTAACACTAAATTTCGCTACAGTTACAAATTTATAGGAAATCAATATCAGGTAAGTAGGGGGTCTACCCAACAGGGAAAAACGTGGCAAGGGGTCCACGACACAAACAAGTTTGGGAAACTCTGGTCTAGATATATAATTGAGCCCAGTACCGCCGCCAACTCGAGACGTATAAAGACAGGTGCACTAACTAATGGTGTACACTAAATATACAGGCAATTAATGTCCGTCCGTCACACAGATATGTATCTTATTTAACCTTTATGTGCGAGAGCCTGTGGACACCAGACCTTCGGTATTTTATAAAAGCTGATAATTTGTAAAACTATCTATGTTTATCTCTATTTATCTAATTTTATCTATACTTATATAGTACTAGTATAGTTAGTTTTAATTACTCTATACTGTAAAAGGTCAAAAAATAGATATTTTGAAAATTTTATTTGGGGCCTAAAATTTATACTGAAGCCAAAAATATTTTTATATCTGTTTAATGTGATTTAAGAATATTTAAAACTCAACTCCAAAGAGTAGAAAGGGTTTAAGATTTGACGAAAAAATTAAAATCAACAATTTTACAAGTTATATTTATGAAAAATGGTTCACAAACGGTAGGTTTAACATAAAAAACACTTGGAAAATTTCACCCTTATGAGGTTGAACTTTTTTTTATGAAAGTCCGCCATTTTTCAAATAATATTAGTATGTATTAACAATTGATACACTAAGCCCAGGAACTACAAAATAATATTCTTCTATACAGTGATTATTAACGTATTTATATCTATCGTAACGCGGCCGCGCAGACGTTGACAGACACGGGCCGCGTCCGCGAATCGCGGAATGAATATTTTGTCTGTGCGGTTCATGTCTGTAGAGTCCTTTTCATGAAAAAAGTCTCGCGGCTAAAACCTGAACTAATGTTTGACAGCGCCTTACACAAATGAAATTAAGACCGCCATTTCCAATTGATAATGAGCGCTGTTAAGACAATAACGCCGCGTCTGGGGGACTTCTTTAATGAAAAGGAGTTTGCGTATCTCTAGCTACCTGCTGGGCAATGTTGATAGACGGTGTCTGTAGGTGTCTGCCACGCTACTTGTCTGTGACGTACCGTGTTTGTAGATTAAGGCCGCCAATCGTCCCGTATTCTGCGGGGCCGTCCCGTAATGTTAGATGTAATACCGCTTTGAAATGATTAGTAAAATAGTCCCGTTAAAAGTTGGATGCGTCCCGCGTGTCCCGCATTTTCTACCACACTACACACCCACATGCGCACGAACAATAGCGTATTGCGCGTAATTTCGTTCTCTCTTTCTCTCTACAGAATACTTGAGGCGTAAGAGCGAGAGAAGCGCACGATTGTTTTGATTTTTAAAATTAGTGTGATATACAAAGGCATTTGACTTTTGTATCTAAGTTTTATGTAATTTTTGGTAGACGACTAAATTTCCCATATATTAATAAATAACTCCCCCCCGCCCCCCCAACCATATCTATTCACAAAAAGTCCCGCATTAAATTTTCAGGAAGTTGGCCGCCTTACTGTAGATATAAACTGACCTTTACTTATAACACCCCACTTTTTGCGTCGGGAGTTAAAGAATTTTCTTGTAGTCGTATGTATCTCGCTAATGAATGCAGTTCTAACGCAAATACAACAATAACCTAATAGCGCGTTATACAACAACTGTATACTGTACAGTGTACAGCCATTGTACAGTTATTGTGCAGTTGTCGGACGCGGCCTAATTACCCCTTGTTTAATTACTCTCAGCGAGCGCCGCGTGTCGCGCTGTCTGTCTGTCTTCACAATCGTATCTCGGTAACTGACGTCTACGTATGCATGTACGTGCTAGAAGGCTCAATGAGGCAATAACAAACTCTAAACTTCAAAGAGAACATCGCCGAAAGGTCGCCTGTATATCGGTGTTCTACAAGATATATTTCTGGGAGTGCGCTCAGGAACTGTTCGATCTTGTGCCACCTTCGCCGTTCTACAGAACTGCTAGGCATCGCAGAGATCTGCACCGCTACGTCATCAATATTCCTCGGACGCGTACTAATGGGTTTAGTTCCTCTTTCCTTATACGCACTGCAAAGATGTGGAGCTTCCCAGCTTCAGTTTTCCCCAGCACCTACAATATGGGTATCTACAAGTCAAGAGTGAATAGGCGTCTTCTAGGCGAGTTCGTTCCACCATAGGCTGCATCATCGCTTACCATCAGGCATGATTGCAGCTAAGCGCTTGATTATACAAAGTAAAAAATAAATAAAAAAATAATGTACTTATATATATTATTAGCGGACGCCCGCGATTTTGTCCGCCCTTCGACCTCTTTAATCCAGCCCTTACAGTAGTATCGCTGTAAAAATGGAGTAACTTCTCATTAAAGACTCATTCTGTATGTTCTTTACTTTGTGACTAGAACTTTGACTATTTAGACTATGGACCTGTTTGGCACCTAGATTCACCAACAAAAAAGTCTGTCGTTTTTTGAGGGGGACGAGGTAAACTCACACATCGAAAATATTTAACGCCATTAACTGTGTCCATACACTAAACACAACTATAAGTTTGACTCGTAATACACACACGCATAATTTTAACATAGACTAACCAACACATCCACAGAATCCACAGAATATATACATAAAATATCGACTCTGATCGATTTTTGATGTTCCGTCAAAATAATGTATTCTTTTTTAGAAATCGTTTTTATTACAAATTTGATAAAATTAAGGTAGAAATACTTAGAAATGAAACGTTACTCCATCTTTTACTAAACTACAAGTTTTTGGCCGTTTTCTAAGCCATTCGACTACACAAACCGGCATTTTTAGGGAGCTCTTTACACGACGAAAACGATTACAACAATGAAACATCGATTCTATAGCAACAGTTTTTATAAACGCATTAGATCACTGATTTTTGATCTTTGCCAGAGGGGTAACGATTAGGGAGGCAGGTCCTTTTATTATTGGTCGAAGGACTGGAATTATAAAGAATAGAATTAAAGCAAAGTTATTCTCGTATTCACACGGGAACGGGAACTACGCGGGTGAAACCACAGGGCGACGGCTAGTACATAATGTAATTACATACGATGTATGGCATACAGCCGATGTGAACGAATGAATGAACGGGTTGGTTCGGCTTATCGCTTCCATTCCGATACGCTCACTCGAAGGTATCATTCGGAATGTATGCACTGTAATAAATGTCTGAATGCTCTGCAAACGAAGAGCCGTGATAGCCCAGTGGATATAATATCTGCCTTCGATTCAGAGGGTGTAGATTCGAATCCGAAAAATCGAATTAAAATAAACAGGCTGCTCGAGAGTATTCCCATATCTCTAGGGTTCTTTAAGGAAAATTAATTAAAAATGTCTAAGGAACATGTAAGGAGCAGTGATAGTCCAGTGGACTTCTGCCTCCGATTCCGGAGGGTGTGGGTTCGAATCCGGTCCGGGGCATGCACCTCCAACGTTTCAGTTGTGTGCAATTTAATAAATTAAATATCACGTGTCTCGAACGGTGAAGGAAAAACATCGTGAGGAAATTTGCATACCGGAGAATTTTCTTAATTCTCTGCGTGTGTGAAGTCTGCCAATTGGGCCAGCGTGGTGGGTATTGGCTCAACCCCTCTCATTCTGAGAGGAGACTCGAGCTCAGCAGTAACCCGAATATGGGTTGATAATAAGGAACATATTTCTGAAGTTAATATTTTCGTAGTAAATAATATTTCTTTTGTAAATAGATCTTAAAATGTGTGATTTGTTTTATCATGGTCGTAGAAAAAGTATTGCCACTGCACGTAATTAGCGATTGCAGCACTCGTGCTACAATAGGCTCCATTACGTGACATAAATAATTATTACCATTTTAGTATGAAAGAAAATATGGCAGGACACCGTTTGCCGGGTAATTTAGTAATCCTTATAATTTTTTTGTTCCAGGTAATATCTACTAATACTAATCCAGTACGTACCTCCACGATGCCATGCCCACTGTTGGGCCGACTTTGTTATGAACTTCGTAATCCTGCGTGGGTACTTATGACCGCTGGTAAGTCCTGGATTTGAATCCTGGGTCGGGCTGTGAGTCACACTGCTGTGCTAGTTGGCCATTGGTTTTGGTCGATATCATTAAGATCAATCATCATTAGCTCACCCATATTCGGCTCACTGTTGAGCACGAGTCTCCGAAGTCTGCGAAAGGTCATTCATCACGATATCTCGAAAACAACTTGACGTACAAAGATGAAATTTGGCAGGGAGGTAGTTTATTGATAATAGACATCCGCTAAGAACGGATTTTGCGACAGGGCCGGATTAAGGAGGTCTAAAGGCGGATGAAGATGAAGGAAAATTTAGTCCGCTAGTCCAACAGAAACCCAAGCGCAGCTAAACCGGGTCGATAGATATTTATAGACTTCCTGAATTATTTGAAGTTTAATTTCAAAGTGTAATAAAATACACAACATGATATCCACCAGTCGGTCACGGATTCGACCCCCGACTGACGTCTTGGCACGCTCTCTAGCCGTATTAGTGCAGGCGCTATAGGGAGTTGAATCTACATAATATGAAAACTGCATTTTGTCAGAATTTTCAACTATGAAAAACATGAGGAATTTATTATCTTAGAATCCAGAAGGGAAATTTAATTAAAAATAAAGAATTACAAATCATTTATTTACTTTGTACTGTATAATAAACTTTAAACAAAATCAAAAACTAGAGGATTTTGAAAATTAAATGAATATCGTAAGACTATCTCGATTACAAAAATACCGGCGAATTGACTACTAAACGGGCAGAGATTCAATATCACGCAATGATACTAAATACTGTTAGATGTGTTACTAGCGCGTGAAAAAATGAGTATTTATTTACAATCCATCCCTTCGTTAGTGAGAACTGAAGAAATGATTTGTTGAAAAATAACAAATTTTATGATTAAAGACAAGAAGATAATCGATGACAAACTATGTAAAAATCGCTAGCAAACTTAATAAATAAATAAATAGATAAGTTCATAGTATGATTTTTAACTAAATAAATATAAAAATTGGTAAAATAGGTGATAGGTAGATGATAGCTTAAAAGTCCTTAATTTTTCAAGTTAAATAATAGTTTACTATAAAACAAAATTTAAATATAATGTAAATAAACCCCACCTAGCGCCTCGTCTATATTTATATTTGTCTCTGGCTGTCACTTTACGATACACACCGGAAATTGTCACATTACTCCATCGATTTTAAAACCGAAATGTAGGTCATAGATAATTTATATTATTTTAAATTTAGATCGCAGATCGAGCTTGCAACTTTAAAGCATATAGGTATCTATACTAATAATATTATAAAGTTCAAGAATGTTTGTTTGTTTAAACGCAATAATCTCAGGAACTACTGGTTCGATTTGAAAAATTTTTTCAATGTTAGATAGCCCATTTATCGAGGAAGGCTATAGGCTATATATTATCCCCGTATTCCTACGGGAACGGGAACCACGCGGGTGAAACCGAGACGTCAGCTAGTCGTCGTCGTCGTCATCAACCCATATTCGGCTCACTGCTGAGCTCGAGTCTCCTCTCAGAATGAGAGGGGTTAGGCCAATAGTCCACCACGCTGGCCCAATGCGGATTAGCAGACTTCACACACGCAGAGAATTAAGATAATTCTCTGGTATGCAGGTTTCCTCACGATGTTTTCCTTCACCGTTTGAGACACGTGATATTTAATTTCTTAAAATGCACCCAACTGTAAAGTTGGAGGTGCATGCCCCGGACCGGATTCGAACCCACACCCTCCGGAATCGGAGGCAGAGGTCATATCCACTGGGCTCTCAAAAAAAATCAAAAAGATCACTAAGGCAGATTTAATATTAAAAAGATCTCTAAGGCCAGAATCAGAATTATCGCGAATAAATGTCACATATGAACTATAAAACCGACAAAATTATGCACCTACTGATATTCAACGCGTCTGAAACACGAAAAATTTTAATTACATGTAATCGTACAAATAAATTACAAACGAAATTGGTCCTAAACTGTCGACTAACGAACTTACGCCACTACTACGATCTCATATTAGATGCGCTCCTATCGAGTTATAATAAACCTTATGTTATTAGCAATAAGGTTTGAATTGCTTTGGCTGGGTTGTTACTGTAAACTTTATTCGTCTTTCTTTATATGTTATCACCTGCTCTTTGGAATTTACATATGAGGAGACATTACTACGAAATCTCGTTTCACACTCGATAGTATTTCACTTCACGGCGCAGAGTACCTACATGCAGTGGCGTGCAGAGGGTGTTTAACTAGGGTTAGGGTTTTTTTGTTCTTTACAAGTTAGCCCTTGACCACAATCTCACCTAATAGTAAGTGATGATGCAATCTAAGATGGAAGTGGGCTAACTTGTTAGGAGGATGAAAATCCACACCCCATTTGGTGTCTACACGACATCGTACCGGAACGCTAAATTGCTTGGCGGTACTTTTTGTCAACTCTGAATTGAAAAAAAAACAAAAAAATTGCAGTTTTTTTTGTCATCTCTAAAGTGAAAAAAAAGACAAAAAAGTTTTGCAGTATTTTTGTTTTTTTTTTTTGTTTTAAACACCAGATTAGTTGAGATTGTGATCATCTTACTAATTTTTGCTTTCACAGGTGAGGGCTACCTTCATTCTATAGACCCTGTATCTATATCTATATTCTATAGTCTACGTTATTGACCCATATACGGCTCACTGCTGAGCTTGAGTCTACTCTCAGAATGAGAGCAGTTAGGTCAATAGTCCACCCTGCTGGCCCAATGCGGATTGGCAGACTTCACACAGGCAGAGAATTAAGAAATTCTCTGGTATGCAGGTTTCCTCACGATGTTTTCCGTCACCGTTTGAGACACGTGATATTTAACTTCTTAAAATGCACACAACTGAAAAGTTGGAGGTGCATGCCCCGGACCGGATTCGAATCCACACCCTCCGGAATCGGAGGCAGAGGTCATATCCACTGGGCTATCACGACTCTCATTCTATAGTCTATATCTATACTAACGTATAAAGCTGAAGAGTTTGTTTGTTTGTTTGATTGATTGGACGCGCTAATCTCAGGAACTACTGGTCCGATTTGAAAAATACTTTCAGTGATGGATAGCCCATTTGTCGAGGAAGGCTATAGGCTATATTACATTTTCAAAAAAACTACTATATTACATTTACAATAATGTAACCCAAGGTGTACAAAAGCTTTGTTTACATGGCGTGCGCTGCAAAAACTATTGATGTTAGAATAAAATAATGTACTACAACTTTGCAGTACACATTATTTTCTACAAAAAATGTCGCAGCAGCATATATCTATCTTTTATATTTTAGCAGATATAGTATATTTTGCACTTTATACTGAGATTACCCCCTACAACCACACAAACTTTAGCATTTACAATCACACTTATAAGGCAAAAGTTCGCGTGTGTGTATTGGTCCTTTACGCTTCGGCTACTGAAGCGATTTGACTGAAATTTGTAATGGAAATAGATTTCACTCTAGATTAACACATAGGCTACTTTTCATCCCGGAAAATCCATGGTTGCTGTGGGATTTGTGAAAAACTGAATTCCACGCGGACGAAGTCGCGGGCGTCCACTAATCATTGATACTGCGATGGCTACGCCCCTGATCTTATTGTATTTCAAAATAAGCCATGTCCCACATAACACGTGCGCCATCGATCGATAGTGTAGTAGCGCTGTCGGAAACCTCGCAACTGATGGAAGCCATACCCCAGGCCTTACCTATCCTATGGGTAATTACTTCCGCGTTTCTGGGTCAGTGTTTTAGGTAAATAAAGAATAACTAGCAAACTCCATTTATGTGACTATAACTGAGGTGTTGCTCGCGAAATATAAATAATTTTACCGGGATAAAAAGTTGCCTATGTATACTAATATTATAAAGCTGAAGAGTTGTTTGTTTGTTTAACGCGCTAATCTCAGGAACCACTGGTCCGATTTGAAAAATTCTTTCAGTGTTAGATAGCCCATTTATCGAGGAAGGCTTTAGGCTATATTATTCTCATATTGTTACGGGAACGGGAACCACGCGGGTGAAACCACGCGGCGTCAGCTAGTGTAATAATAAAAGGCTATAATCTATCTCAATTCTTTCAGCTAATTCGGTTAAGTAGTAACAACGTGAAGGAGTAACAAACATTCACACTATGAATGAGAGGGGTTAGGCTAATTTAGTGCACCCAATGCAGATTGGAACACGTAGTCAATGGGGATGATGACTAGATTTGATTATATTGATTTTTATGATACATTCAGGTAAATAAGGTCAATGTTAACTAATTTATACCTACATAAAAAGCATAGATTGTCTGGATATTTGCAAAATAAATGAGATTATAAAATTTCAAAATCTATTTAAAATCTTTTATCGTAGTTAGATGAAAATTCTTACAGTTTTAGCTTCCTTACATTAAATGTGACATTTTTTAATAAATGAACTATAAACATAAGCGCACAAAATAACAAAGATATAGTAAACACAAACACAAATCGGACCAGTAGTTCCTGAGATTAGCGCGCTCAATCAAACAAACAAACAAACTCTTCAGTTTTATAATATTATGTAACAGAAGGTGGGAGAAGTAAAATAATATTTTCACTGTACACAAATTTATTCGATAACAATTTCAGCATAGCTTCCGCTATAATGTTAATATTACACGCTGATGGTAGTATATCAATGAATCTGCTAAACAACCCTCTATTTTATAATATTTGCAAAGTTAGTGTCTACTGTTGGTAGCACGAATATGTTAACAATACAAGTACGTTTTAATAATAGTTCCGGAGTATTATTATACAAACCAAACGTTATAATTCTATCTAAAACACATTAATAATAATTAAAAGATATTTATAACGATCGTAAAATAATATTAAAATATCGAAACACAATTGAGAAATTAAATACAAACTAAATCATAACGTGACGTCATAGTTGTTAAGAGTAAAATAACAAATGATGAATTTATATCATGTAAAATAAATAATTATATTTATATCAATAATTAATAATAACCTCTCCACTGTTCGGATTGATAATCATTGTTACTTAATTAAATTTAACTATAATAACCGGAAGTCATAAAAGTATGAAATGGAATGACGCTACTATACGCTAGGCGGCGACACTTATCTATACGGAATAGGCGGGAAGCAGGGACTATTTGTAACAATTAGTATAGATTAAAGTCGCTTGTTTCATGGCCCAACCATAACAAACGACTACACACAGGCCACAGCACGTGGCGTTTGACACCTACACCTCTACGTCTAGCTTACTCGTAGCGTGTCTACGCAGCCGCTACGCCGTCTTTGCTACGTACTCACACCTACACACGTGTCGTTTATTATGTTTCATACACGTAACACATAGATAGAATATCAAAGGAATATATGCTTTCATAATTAATTTTAATTTATTTTAATTTTATAGTTGTAAAGTTGTAGTGATTTTTCCTTATATTTTATTTTTATAATAAATGCTGCATCTATTTTTGTATGTAAAAATAAACTTTCATAATAATAGAATTGAAAGAAAGAAAGAAAAATTAGTTCAATTGACGCACAGGAGACACCAAAAAGTAATTAAATAAAATCTTTTTAACAAAAAATTTGTACCGACTTCAAAATCACAAAAATAAACTAAAAAAAGCGAAAAATACCATCGCATGTGCTACCTTCTGATCACGTTGAAGGCGGTGCCAAGCCAGTGACGTATTCATTAACGCCGTTTCTGAAAGAAGCACGGGAAAGAACTGTCTTTAAATCCTAAAATAATGTTTACAGTATTCAAGTAAATATTCTGTTTGTCATGAAACCTCGTGTATGTATTTCAATAATTTAAAACTTTTTATTAAACGCCAGCTTATTACTACATTCGATAGATCGAAAATATCGGCTTAGAAATGCAAATTAACCTAGAAAGCTGAATTTTGGATATGACGTAGCCTAAATAAACTTAACTTCAAATTATCGACCATGATTTTCTAAGTGTATTTTTCGACATCTTGTAAAAAAGGATTGAATTCAGTTTTCTTACCATAATTCGGTTCTCCGTTGAGATACGAAAATTTTTAATTAAATCCTTTTTTGTGCCGACACAATTCTTAGTACTATCTTATTTTTTCCATGTTTTCAGATACCTACTTACTTAGCACAATTTTTAATTAAGAAAATTACGCAGAATTTCGGAAAAATTAACAACTATTTTGTAGTTATTTGTTACTCTAACACAGCTCATTGGATTTCTAAAATTTAAAGATTTCTGCAAAATTTAAAGCTGACGCAGCATCGCCAATAGATGGCGCGCATTAAAATTCATGAATTACAAATTTCGAACACAATTTCACACAAGGGTTATATGCATAAATAAGTACACTCGACCGCTTCCTGTTTACCGCCAACATGTTCCATACAAATACAACCCTTAAAATGTTCAAAATAAGAACTGAAATCCTTTGAAATGGTATTTAAATTGAAGTGCGCTTTAAAGTTCGAGATCTTGTCGATAGATGGCGTTGTACTTAAGATGCAGTGATAATACGCGGGCGGACTCTTACAAGTGATTATGGGACACTTGGGATGCGTCTCACCTTTTGTTTGAAGTGAAGTGAAGTGTGGGGCTGCGGGAAGTGTTTCTGTGCTTGAGGAAAGGCTACTTGTCACTTTCTTTGGAGGATTATATTCCTAATATATATAATCTTTGGGCCTAGGAACTAAATATTTATCAATTAAAAACAGAAGCCTCACTTTTCAGATTCATTTTAAGAAATTAAATTCCTTCACCGTTTGAGACGCATAATGTCTTAAACGCGCCAAAAATAGGCACCAAAGTATTTTTTTTTTCCTAAACTGCTCTTTATGTGCAAACCAGTTCGAAATTTAAATTAAACCTTTGATAAGTTACCTCTGTGGTCGCCATGTTTCGGAGTAGAAGAACGTTCTATTTTTAAATTACACGACAAATATGATTTTACATAGTAATTTGTTTGGCCGCTTAACACAACAGATATGGATTTTCATACTACTATTCCCGGCCGCTGCTCAACGGCTACAGCCTATATCTATAGTCTTTATAACAAGAAATCAGGGGCCTTAGCCATGGGGCACATCGATTTTCTTTCTACGATCGCTTCGAAAATTTATAAATGTGTGGGAATTACATTCACTATCGATACGTCACGTGATCAAGTAGTCGATCGGATCTGTCGTATTGTTTGAATTTGTTGCTTTTGACTTATTTCTGTAGTAATTTCATTTTTTGTATAAGTTATTTGTTTAATTTTATAATTTATTAGTATAGATTATTATTTTTCATTGTAATTATTTAACACTTGACGTAAATGTAATTTTTAAATTTAACCGGACAACAAACAACAATGCTGTATATACCTTTAAAAGATGGCTACGTTTAGCACTAGAACTTTTTAAGTTCACCTATGAATAGATTATTAATGTTTCTTGTTGTCATTGTTGGTATGTATAATGTTATCGCCGCTTTAAAATTAACATGTTTTTAATAAATAGTATAGGAAATAGTAGTCTGTGACGGATATGACGTCGTCCGATCTTGTGTTGGCTTCAGTGTGCTCGTGGCGTTCGAGCCGTCCACATCTCTTGTTGTGTAATTCTTTATGGGTCACTTGGGATTGGCGGGGAGAGTGACTTGAGTGGAAAAGGGCAGTGTTAGTCGACTATCAAAGGTACCTTTATCCCTACACACATCGTTCACAAGTACGTGACTTCACTCAAGGTCATTCTCTGCCATTCTAGGGTCTTATTTTAGTTACAGTTTGATTTGTTAATTAAGTTTTCCTGACAAGCGTTGTGAACATAACCTTTGTTCGACATTAGTTTTCTTATATTTGTAATCACTTTTTGAGTCCTATAATAATAAATAAATAAATTCCAAGACAATTTGTTAGTTTCCAAAGTTTAGCGCTTGTAGAATGAGAATCGACGTGTACCATGGCTAAGGCCTCTAGCTACACAGGCGTCCATAAACAAACAGAAAACAACTGAGCATTTAGGTCACATTGTAGGACTGTAGAGTCGGCCTCGCGCTCCGTGTCCGGTTACCACTTGCCGGCACGTTGCACGGCTCGAGTGTCGCCGACAATGGCGTGTGTGTGTGTGTGTAAGAGACGAACAGGTGTCTTATTTAGAGGTTATAATGGTACTTGTTTACGACTAGCCGACGCAACACGATTTCATTTCGTGGTTCCCGTTCCCGTGGTAATACGGGGATAAAGTATATTTTAAGAATAAGAATTAAAAATAAGAATTGTTTATTTGAAAAAACTCAGTACATAAATTGCAATGACGTCCTGGACTTTAAACTAGGTAAGCCCGTGTCTTAAGGGCCAAAATAATTTTCAAAAAATCGGTTCAATAGATTCTGAGATTACCTTCTATAACGTCACAAACTTTACCTCTTTATAATATTAGTATAGATTAATGTCCTGTAGAAAATGCTAATTATGATGAACCAGCTGACCTATTCACTAGTTTGGTCTTTATTATCAGCCTATTAAAATAAACATCAAATCAATTGACAAAATGTCATTTACATACAGTTACATTCCACCTGTAAGCACCGGATGACATTTGTTACACAGAATCTCAATTTCGTTTAAGTCAACTAGCATACGTCAATGATAGTGAATTATAGCTTGCAGAACATACATTTTTGAAATAATTCCAAATCACCCTGTATAATGCGGTCAACTAAACCAACCCCACATCACCCGGTCCATCAAAAGCAGCAAGTTGAGCCTAAACCCTCCCCCTCCCCCCAACAAATGTAACAAAGTCACTGAACCCATCATTGCTCGGTCAGAGTTCATATTAATGGTATTTCATATGTCACTATCAGGCACCATGGGTTGAATAATATCCTATTACTACAATGATATTTTATACTAGAGACACAGAGTTAAGATTATACAGAGTGAGTCTTTACAAGCGTCGTGAAGCCGGTAAAACCCATAAAAAAACCAAATGTCACGCGTCTCCTTGACACCTAAACAAACTTTTTCCATAATTTGTAATTTAACACTAACAACAATTACGTAAAATATAATGGTCAATAATTACAAATAAAAAAATACTCCATCTTATTTCTTTAGCTTTTGGGAACAGATTTAAATTTTTTTTAAAAACACAAGACGCCATTTTTTTTTTAATAATATTAAAAATTACTGATGCGACGGTTCGTGGCGTACTGACTCGAGAATGTATTACTTTTTTGATTTTCGTATTTGGAGCGGCTAAGACACCGTCGTGTTCCGTACGCTCCATCTGTATATTATTGATTAATCTGTGACAGTAACGAAATAAATTGCAATGATTGCTTAATGATAGTTATTGAGTAACAAAACGAAATAAAAAATTAAAAGGTCTATTTTAGTTGCCATGATTTAAGTCAGGTTGCAATAGAAGTGGTATGCGCGGTGGATTTACAAGACAGAGGTCCTGGGTTCGATCCCCGGCTGGGCCGATTGAGGTTTTCTTAATTGGTCTAGGATTGGCTGGTGAGAGGCTTCGACCGTGGCTAGTTACTACCCTATCGACAAAGACGTACCGCCAAGCGATTTAGCGTTCCGGTACGATGTCGTGTAGAAACCGAAAGGTGTGTGGATTATCCTCCTCCTAACAAGTGTCCGCTTCCATCTCAGATTGCATCATCACTTACCATTAGGTGAGATTTTACATATTATGTTATTTAATATCGACTCACTAATACCAGGAGCGCAGAAGCCACAGGTAGCTTTACGCCGCGACATTCAAGTATCCTTTCTATAGAGTATTTGTTGCTAACATACGGCGGATTTTCTTACACGTGCCAATAAAGAGTTTTATAAGACACGATATGTCGTGTGATATAATAAATCGTGTGCTGTATTCATTCTGTATTTGTTATTAAAGCTTAATTTCTCAACTAGCTCTGTATTATATACTAATAGCGGACGCCCGCGATTTTGTCCGCCCTTAGACTTTTTTAATCCAGCCTTATCGCAAAATACGTTCTCAGCGGACGTCTATTAACTATAAACTACCTCCCTGCCAAATTTCATCTTTGTCCGTCAAGCGGTTTTCAAGATTTCGTGACGAATGACCTTTCGTATTAGTATATTAAGATTTGCGGACCGCGGTTTAATTCATAAAATTATCAGCGTATATTTTCTTCAATTTATGAGTTGAAAGAATTTATCAATTCAAACTAGTGGTTTCTCAGATTAGTGCCTTCAATCCAATAAACTCAGTTTAATGATATTATTACCGTCCGGCCTTAGACCTCCTTAATCCTTCCCACTCATAAAATCCGTTTTTAGCGAACGTTTACTAACTATAAACTACCTCCCTGCCAAATTTCATCTTTTTACATCAAGTGGTTTCCGATATTTTGTGATGAGTGAGACAACGCTCACAGTTTCACCAGCGTCGTTCCCGTTCCCGTAAGAATACGGGAATAAAATATATCCTATGACTTACATATAAAAAAGTGGTATAAGAATTTTCAAAATCGGTTCAGTAGATCCAGAGATTAATCCCTACAATACCACAAACTTTGCCTCTTCTTTATTAGTATAGATATAAAAAGTATAGATTTAAACGTATGATAAATACAAATATTATTAAAACTTCATAAATTATTTAATAGACTTTCTATTAAACTTAAAATAAAGAAAAAATCTAAATCGTAAAAAATAAATTGCTTCGATATTTTCAAGGCTCTCGAGCAAGCTAATTATTATTAATACTTGTTGTTAAGAGATAATATTTGTTATTTTTTATTATTAATAGTTACGACACATTATGAATTAATCATATATTCGTACCTATTCACATTAAATTTAATGAACAATTACTTGAAGTATAAATATTTATGCAATTTATTACATCTACGATATTCTTGTATACGATATTCTTTTATTGAGCCGTGATAGCCCAGTGGATATGACCTCTGCCTCCGATTTCGGAGGGTGTGGGTTCGAATCCGGTCCGGGGCGTGCACCTCCAACTTTTCAGTTGTGTGCATTTTAAGAAAAATTTATATCACGTGTCTCAATCGGTGACGGAAAACATCGTGAGGAACCTGCATACCAGATAATTTCTTAATTCTCTGCGTGTGTGAAGTCTGCCAATCCGCATTGGGCCAGCGTGGTGGACTAATGGCCTAACCCTTCTCATTCTGAGAGGAGACTCGAGCTCAGCAGTGAGCCGTATATGGGTTGATAACGACGATTCTTTTATACAATTAAGTATTATTAGTTATACTAGGGGATCGTCGCGACTTCGTTCGCATAAAATTTAATAATTCACAAATCTTGCGGGAAAACTAGCCTACTCGTATGTTCTACTCCAATGTCCTATTTATGTATATACAAATTGTATACAAATCGGTTCAGTTAGTTAAAGCCGTGAAAACTTGAAAAGGTAACAGGCAGACAGATTTTCTTTGCCTTTTATAATATTAGTATAGATATGGATATATTTGACACACTTATGTATGTACGAGTCGTCGTCATCAACCCATATTCGGCTCAATGCTGAGCACGAGTCTCTTCTCAGAATGAGAAGGGTAAGCCAATAGTCCACCACGCTGGCCCAATGCGGATTGGCAGACTTCACACACTCAGAGAATTAAGAAAATTCTCTGGTATGCAGGTTTCCTCACGATGTTTTCCTTCACCGATTGATATAGTATGTAAAATAAGTTATTGATTTTATTTTTTGTTGCTTGTTAATTTGTATATGGCACCTCTAGTGAATTGGGGATAACCTGTAATGTTAGTGTAAGTTTAAAATAAATAAATAAATAAAAAATAACGTCGTGTCGTCACCGTGTCGTAGTCGTAACGAGTAAAACACATGCAACCAATCTTTCCATTTGGCGCGCGACAGTGGTGTTACGTTCACATCAAGTCGCCTTCTTTATGTTTATAGAACTCCGTCTGATATATGCGCTCCTGGTACTTAAAGGGGTGAACGTGACAATAAATAGTCCCCGAAAATGGGGAAAATACCGAATTTTACACGAAAATACATGGAAGTTTTATGCATTTTGAATCCTTGAGCCGTGTTTTCTGTTCGATATTTCGTATACATCCTTGTTTATGAATATTCCTGCTCATGGTATATTCATAAACAAGAAAGTATACGATGTACGCTTATTTCCTACTAAGCCTCAATAACTCAACGGCGAAGGGTCCGGACTCATCGCCGAGTGGTCGGGGTTTGATCCCCGCCCTTTATATCCCCGCCGATATTGTCGTATCCATTCCTAATACAATATTTCCCAACTAGTTAGATGGGGAATATTAGTCATATTTAAAAATATTGAAAACGGACGGACGAACTCACAGGCGTCCACGTGGAATTCAGTTTTTCACAAATCCCGCGGGAACCATGGATTTTTTCGGGATGAAAAGTATCTATGTGTTAATCCAGAGTAAAATCGATTCCCATAATATAAATGCGAAAATTTGTGTGTGTAGGCACAAACACACACACACAAACTTTCGCTTTTATATATATAGTTCTCATTCGCACAAGAGTTTTTTTAACGGACGTTAAACAAGCGCTCAAATACAACAAATGCATACACGACAGCGTTTTTAAATAAAATATAACGCTTTTTTCGAGCAGTGTTGCATTTTCAATTTTGGTCGTTGGAAATTGACCTTCATTTAACTTGATACTATATTTGCACGCTTTTTTAACGTCCGTTGAAAAAACTCACGTGCGAATGAGGGCTTAGTGTATATATCTGTCATATCGTATGTGAGGTTGTAGGAGGAAATTTCTCGATATACAGAACCAATTTTATAACTTCTTTCACCAATAGATTGCCATGTTGTTTGTGACAGGTTGTATTTTATCCCCATATTCCCATGGGAATTAACAAGTGAAACCGCGAGGCATCGGCTTGTTCAAAATATTCAGTAAAGGCATCTGTCGCTTAAGTTGGTAGCGATTAGAAATTAATAGCACTTCCTTAAACTCAACTTAACTGTCGACCACAAAAAACACCAGAACATTTTAGATTAAGATTTGATAACTTTTCAACAAAAAACGATGGAGAAATCTTGCAAATTACAATTTAATGATTAATGTACGTGCCTTGTTGCTTCGTCACTAAGTTTTGGATTCGATTCCTGGGTTGGGTTTTGTATTATTAAGCGTTTTTTTCTTCCGTGAAATTGTAAGTAAAAACTTACTCTGGAGTGGGAAAATCGGTTATACTCCTGTCATGATTTTTATAAAAAAATATAAAAATCATGACAGGATTTCTATTTTATATTCTGTGGATAAAATCTGTAGTCTGTGAAATGAGAATGACAGGTCTGATAGGATTGGATATTGCAAAAGGCGCCATTTATTGTAATACCAATAGGAACGTTTGGCGGCCAAACGGAAAAATGGAGGGTTTTGGTGAAATGAATGGTGAAAGAAGGGGAAAACAATAGATCATACTTTGGAGTGTGGCGAAAAAACGTGGTCTTCAAAATCAAAATCAAAATCAAAAATCATTTATTTCAAGTAGGCTCAGTTTACAAGCACTTTTGACACGTCAGTTGACTATTTGTGAAGATTCTACCACCGGTTCGGAAGGCAGGTTCTGCTGAGAAGATACCGGCAAGAAACTCAACAGTTGCTCTTTTGAAAAAGTCATACAGTATTATAATTTACAATTGATAACAATTACTGTTTACATTTCTTATAGTTTTACTTCCTGTGTGAAGGTGGAAGCTGATCCAACGGCCTCCAAGCAACTTTATCATTAAGGAACTCATCAATGTTGTATTCAGAAATAGTGGAATACTAGATATATTATAATTTAATTTGTAATTAAAGAAAGATGGAATAAAGTTTTGTAAGGAACTACCTACTGACGTATATTTTTGTTTCACACTCTCGATTAGCACGTTATGACGTCAGTTTAAAATTATATTATATACTGACGTATAATTATCATCTGACAGTGATCCTAACAACCCGCCAACTCACATTGGAGCAGCATTGCTGATGGGAGGCTTCGGCCATAGCTATTTACCACCCTATCGACATAGACGTACCGCCAAACGATTTAGCATTTCGGTACAATCGAGTAGAAACCGAAAGGGGATTTTCATCCTCCTCCTATGTTAGTCCGCTTCCATCTTAGATTGCATCATCACTTACCATCAGGTGAGATTGTAATCAAGGGCTAACTTGTAAAAGAATAAAAAAGCATGGTAGGTCTTACAGTGGAATTCATAGACGTTGTAAGGGTGCCCCCAGGGGATCGTTCATATGAGTGTCGAATTTAAACTCTATGCGTTTGAGAATTCGACACTCAGCAGGTGAATGGTCCTCTGGGGGTGCCCCTACAACGTCTATGAATTCCACTGTTTCAAATCCTTTTTCAAGAATAAGCTGATGAGTTGAAAATAGGGATGATGACAGTTTTTTAAATTGTATATAAATTAAGAGTATGCTAATAGTAAAGCAATTTTGTAGGAACAGGGTATCTGCGATCATTACTTTCGGAGCTACAGGGATTTAAAGTGTCAGATTTGCGGCGCTGCCGCGGACCCCTAAGAAATGCCTTATACAAAATGGTACGAACTAATGACGTCGTAGGTACATAAAGAGGTTTTTAGTGCGTTTATGTTTATACTTCATTTATTAAAAATGTCACATTTAATGTAAGGAAGCTAAAAAACTGTATAAATTTTCATCAAGATTTTTAATAGATTTTGAAATTTTATAATCTCATTTATTTTGCAAATATCCAGACAAACTTTGCTTTTTATGTATAAATTAGTTAACATTGACATTATTTACCCGAATGTATCATAAAAATCAATATATTCAAACCTAGTCATCATCCCCATTAAGAATGGAAGCTCTAAAACCGAAGCTCATTTTTGGAAATCGAATACAAATTAACGAAATATGAAACAGGAAACAGAAACAACAACAAAAAGTTCTGTTAACATAATTCCAGCACCGCTGTGCCAACCCGCAATAACATTGTAAAGCGATTTTTTCCACGAGCTCCTCGCTTAGCACGGCAGGCGCCGACGTCGCCGCGTACACCAGGAGACAGCGGCTGAAACGATCATTTCATTTTTATGATAAGTTAGCCCTTTCTTGACTGCAATGTTACCTGCTGACCTATATCAACAGTAGCGTATTGTGTGGAGGCTGGGCCTTTATTCCGATTGTCAGCAGAACAAAATATTTTTATCTTAAAATAACATAGGTACCCAAAAAAAAAATTAGTAACACGCATTTTTTTTTACTTAATTAAATAAAATGTATTTTTTTCATTAGCTGACAACATTAATTAAGAATTTTTATCATGCCAACATGCTTGTAAATCACACCCTGACAAATTGATCTTCGCGTAGTAGCGTTCGTTTATGGCGTTTTTAAAGCAATTAAAGAATTTTTTTGTTTAATGCTTCTCTGTCTACGATTTAATGGTTCTTTTTAACTTGTGTCCTGTTGACATTTGACAATATTACATGACATTGACAACTTACACCGGATATGAATTCAATGCCAGGTGTTTATTGGCTGTTTTGAATACTTTTACTGTGTTGTCTATGTTCAATTTGTAGACAAGGGAGCGAAACAAAAAAATATTTATCTAACTAATGCGGGTTCCAAAAATTCTGAAGATTATTTTCTCAACAGCAATTTGTATATTTTTTTACTTGGTACCTCAATGACCTAGTGTTTCGACCGCAAATGGCTCAAAAAACACGAGATCTCCGACGAAAAAAAATCAAAAAATTTTAATTATACACGATTTTTTACGAAGTCCCGCTTTCGACGAAATAACCTCGCTTATTTCACTCAAATAGTTCCGAAATCCCGACTTAACAAAGAAAATCTTGCAATATGATCGGGTCGTTAAATATTATACACCAGCTCTTGGACTATATGTATCTAGTATAGTTAGTAGGTAAGGCATAATCACGATTATCGATTCAATTAATAATGAAGGTACAAGTTTACAGTTTTGACAGTCGAAACACGCAAGCGAGTCGCATCTGAAATAAATAGCGCTTTTGACTCTATGCGGCATTCTCTGCTAAGGGCTATGCCTCGTTGGTGTTCTGCGTTGCGTCGACGCAACGGATCGATTTTTTATCAGCAGGGTTATTAACAGACTGCAAAAATTAATACACTCGCACATAACTGTAAAGTTAGAGGTGCATGCCCCGGACCGGATTCGAACCTACTTCCTCCGGAATCGAAGGCAGAGGTCATATCCTCTGGGCTATCACGTCTCTTGCATTTTATATAGTCTGAATTTATTGCACCGATTTCAAAAATTCTTTCACCATTATAATAATAATAATAATAAAGCCTTTTATTTCCACATCAATTTACATTTCAAACGTTTGTTAGGTGTGTTAGTTTAAATTATAATTATATCTATATATTAATTCTAATGTTAGTATGGTTAGTTATCTTCTTGTGATGTGGATCCCGTTTGGGTGAAGGCCTCCTCTTTCTTCTTCCAGTAATCTCTATCTTTTGCGAGAGACGTCCATTCTCGCCCTGTTTTGATAATGATTTCAATTTGATTCACCATTATAATCCTACATTATTCTTAATGAACATAGGTTTTAATTTATACCCGGGTTCTCATGGGAACCAGTGACATGCACTTCATACATGCATTAAAGTATTGCATACCCTAAAATTTGTTTTCTCATAGCTTATTAAATGAAGATTTTCCCAGTTTGGTTAAATTTTCTTAGTAGTGCATACCCTGATCGACAACCTTATGCACGCCACTTAATTGGTAACGTTATCTATGCGGGTGAAACCGCGAGATTCCGCTAGTGATATATGAGATAGATACATGGATGTAGGTAGGTATATAGGATAATAAAAATCGCACAAGTGCGATTTTGACTTGCCCGCCGAGGGTTCCGTACAAACTTAAGTAAGTCGATTAATTATTACGACGTCTGACTGACGTCTGGCTGACGTCGCGCGGTTTCAACTGCGTGGTTCTCGTTCCCGTAAGAATACGGAGATAAAATATGGCACATAGCCTTCCTTGATAAATGCCTATCTAACACTGAAATAATTTTTCAAATCGGACCAGTAGTTCCTGAGATTAGCGCGTTCAATCAAACAAACAAACTCTTCAGCTTTATAATATTAGTATAGATTAAAGTCTAAATTTTATGGGACTTAGCGAAGGGCCTCCGCTAGTTAAACATTTGATCCTTAGATCTCTTTAATCGGACCCTGTCGCGAAGCGCGTTCTTTGCGGATATCTACTAACTGTAAACTGCCTCCCTGCCTTTCAAATTTGTATGTCATGATCATCATCATCGTCATTATCAACCCATATTCGGCTCATTGCTGAGCTCGAGTCTCAACTCAGAATGAGAGTGGTTTGGCCAATAGACCACCGATGCGGATTGGCAGACTTCACACACGCAGAGTGTTATGAAAATTCTCTGGTGTGGAAAATTTGTTTGTCAAGCGAACGTTTTTACTTTGGTTTCCTTGTTCTATACTTTTTTAATTCAATAAGACGCCATTTTGCGACTGACCTAATATAGGTACATTTTTGCGGTATAAACGGCCGTACATATAACGTTAAGATTTGGAAGTTTGATCTTTTCCCATCAAGGGACTGCACGTCTATCATGCGACCAACGACACATCTCGTAAAGAGAAATAGACAAAATGTCGACCAATGACAGCGAAGTAGTATCTCTCTCGGCCCAACGCAATAAAACAGATAGTTGTGTCACATTTGTCGTTGTTAGGTAATTTTATTCTTCACAAAACACGTCGTTTGGTCGCATTTTACACCTATTGAATATAATAATAAATATGTTTTTAATTTCCTCGATACCTACACGCGCGTTCCCGAGATAAAACAGAAAGAAAGCTCTTTATTTTTTAATAATGCCACTTGTCAATAATAAATATATTCCAAATTATATTATGGCTTAACTGTCCACGCAAACAGTGGAGCAATAAAAAAATGCCCTGCGATATATGGCATAATCTAGAAAAAAGGCCCTAACTCAGCATTTTACCACATACCTACTTCATAAAAAAAGTATGCAGCACAGATTTTCAGTTTGAACCCAGTTGTCGCCATTTACCTACACATAACTTATCATAACGTGCAGTTAAAATGTCATGAGACAAGACAGACAGATGAACGGAAAACAGAGTGATTTTATAAGGGTTCCGGGTTTTCCTTATGAATGACGGAACCCTAAAAAGCCTACATTTGTAAGAGGGTCGAGGGGAAGATAATACAAGGCGCCGCGGAGTCTGGTGTAGTATTGATTGAGCCACGCATCTCTGTCATAATGTATTTGTATTTGGGATGTTTGAATCATATTCTAAAGATTGATTGGTGTTAAGTTAGAAATACTTAGAAAAAGAAAAACGGACAAGTGTGAGTTGAACTCGCGTGAAAAGGGTTCCGAATGTCATATTTCATATGATGATTTCAGGAATCTGACCTGTAACTTAATTTTGGGCTCATCTAATAACACCAGAGTAGTTTTTTTTGGTACGTAAGCACAAATTTGAGCCAGTTACTATTTGATTTTCCATGGTTTCCAAGATCATGGACTTCTTATAGTTTGTCTCGTAATCTATAAATAAACAGTTCTGTTTTAATTTCAGTACTTTCGGAGATAAGAAACAATCTTTAATCCATTTTATTAAATAACTTGGAAACCATTTATTTTAAGATTACAAAATATATAGATCATCTAGCTCTTTCACACACATTTTATTTTATTTCAAAATATGCGAATTTTTATTTAATTTTTCATCTTGCCCCTAAAAGTGTATTTTATCTATTTACTCCACACCTTTGGGTTTGAGTCAAAGAAGTTAATATGTGTACCAAACAAGTAGATTCGAAGAAACTTGACTAGACGGACACGTGAGTGATCTTAATGGTTTTGTACTCGGACGTTCGGAACCCTAAAAATACGGTTATTTGGAACCTATCATAGTACCATAGACTACAATGAAGTTAGACCGTTGTGGATTCGGATTATTTTAATTGCTGAAAGGTCTGCAACAAAGACATGTAAGGTGAATAAAAAAATTGTCTATGGTCGTCACTTACTATAAGGTGAGTTTGCAGTCAAATAAAGAATTGTAAACGCTATGACGATAATGTAATGGAATGATAAATTGTCGGATTTCAGGGCTCTTAACCAGCAGGGTTAAAATTGCCGCTAAAAAGGTAAAAAAAAATCCAGCAATTTGTCAAAAATCACAACCAGATGTCGTTGATGGGAGAAATATTCTAATGTGCGCATTAATCACCCTTCGGTCCGACCCTTTGGACTAGGGTTGTCACCCGTAAATAATAATTATGTGTATCTGAATAAATTGTATAGTAAAGCAAATTATACTATAGTTCCCGATCCCATGGTACTTATAAAATATAGCCGTTATTACTCGCTGATAATATAGCTTTCCATTAGTGAAAGACTTGTTAAAATCGTTTAGGAGCCTATTCGCTACAAACAAAACAAAAAATCAAGTCTTACCTCTTTATAATATTAGTTTAAGTTCTGAAAAATACTACATTACATTTTTTTTTAATGTTGCTTGTAGCGTGAATACATAGATGAAAAAATGCATTACGCTATGCCTACACTGAGAACTCATTCCGAACTTGTTTATATGTATATTGCTTACCCAAATTAAATAGCTTATGCACGCCACTAACCAACACTAACCTTTGAAACCCACGTAATTTTAAACTTCACTTCACCACCATACATTGCATAACTTGACGTTTCAAAAAGTGCTTGTAGACTAAGCCTATAGGCTAGTTGACACTTTTTTTTAAATGGTCTTAAATAGGTCATTATCGTTCTACTAGAATGATTTTTTTTCATATTCATATTTATTTTCATTTCATATTTATTCGAGACGTGATTACATGAAAATTTTAGTTTAATAATTTGGCTCGTATTGTCAAAAACGCCTGTTGGCCATGACAGTCTATATTTCGATAGTTTCGTGTCGTCACTGTAATAAATCCCATAAAAAAGGAACGTTTGAAAAAAATATAAGTCAACAATTAGTTCGTCGTTTAGCAGATCAAGGGTGTTAGTGACGTCACAAAATGGACGACAGCGTTTTTGACGTTTAGAAAATTAAAAAAAAAATCGTTTTATTTAAATTAAATTTTATAAGAAATCCTTAACTTTTATTAATTGATACTACACGAAATTAACATTGTTTAAATTAAATTTGACACGAGTCAACTACCCTATTGAAACAAATAAATTTTACTTTGTCTTTGAATGTTGGCAGCCCTGCTCCGTACGCAAGTGGTCGTAGATGGACGTAGGTAGATGGCACGCTGGTGGACGCATGCAAGCTCTGCCCTTCATATGAGGTTAAAAATTACCCATAATTCGGTAATTTGTGTGCGAAACCTCGACGTTTTATGGTATACTGATAAAGCTTTGACTCAAAAAGCTGTGCTTAATTGGTTTGATGGGTTACGCATACCTATTAAATACTATATGAGACGCCCGCTTCTTTGTCCACTAAAAATCAGTCTAATAGCGACGGATTGGCTAATAAATATATACTATACCTACTAATATTATAAAGAGAGATTTGTGGGTTTATATTAGGTTATGTCTGGATCTACTGATTTAGAATTTTGATTTGCAATTTTGAAAATTCTTTTACCAATTGAAAACCATGTTTGTTGTGAGTGTCAAAGGCATTATTTTAACCCCGTTTTTCCACGGGAACGGGAACTACGCGGGTGAAACCGCGGGTCCGCTGGGCTACATTTATTTGATGAAAAGAAGTTTAGAAATAGTTACAAGTAAAATTTATAGCTAATTAAAAATTGTTGACAATTTTTTACACCATTCAACACAATTAAGCATTATTAGGGAGCTCTTTACACGACGAAAACGATTACAAAAATGAACCATCAATTATAAAGAAACAGTTTTTATAAACGCGTTAGATCGTTCATAAACTTTATCTGAGGGATAACGTCTAGTCGATTCCATATCTAATTAGTCTGAGGTTAACACAGATGTATAATGTATATATTAGTCTATATGGTATATGCAACAAACGTCTAGTTGAGTCCATATCTAATTAGTCCGAGGTTAACACAGATATATAATGTATATATTAGTCTATATGGTATATGCAACAAACGTCTAGTTGAGTCCATATCTTATTAGTCCGAGGTTAACACAGATGTATAATATACATGTTAGTCTATATGGTATATGCAACAAACGTCTAGTTGAGTCCATATCTAATTAGTCCGAGGTTAACACTGATATATAATGTATATATTAAGTAAATAAATAAATAAATATACTTAAACAATACACATCACTGTCTAGCCCCAAAGTAAGCATACAGAGCTTGTGTTATGGGTGCTAAGATAGTTGATATTATAATATTCATATACAATTATATACTACATATAAATACTTATATAATGTATAAATACACACAGACACTGGAAAACACCCATGCTCATCACACAAATACTTTCCAGTTGTGGGAATCGAACCCATTATTAGTCTTTAAGGTATTAAATATCACGTGTCTCAAACGGTGAAGGAAAACATCGTGAGGAAACCTGCATACCAGAGAATTATCTTAATTCTCTGCGTGTGTGAAGTCTGGCAATCCGCATTGGGTCAGTCTGGTGGACTATTGGCCTAACCCTTCTCATTCTGAGAGGAGACTCGAGCTCAGCAGTAAGCCGAATACGGGTTGATGACGAAGGTATATGCAACAAACGTCTAGTCGAGTCCATATCTAATTAGTCCGATGTTAACACAGATGTAAATATGAGTCCATATGCAACAACTCAAAGAGTCGCCGCGTCGCATAATGAGAGGTTGCGGACATGTCCGTCTATCTGTTTGTTTGTCTGTGTGTTTGTCCGCAGTTTACTGCCGCGCCGGCACCGAGTTACGACTGTTTGAGACTAGGGATCTAGATTTGTGTTGTGATATATTGCCTAACATGGGAGCCATGATATACCCAAGTGGATGATGAAAATTAAAATTATCGATAGGTTTGACGGCCTCCGTAGCGCATTGGTATGCGCGGTGGATTTAGAAAACGGAGGTCCTGGGTTCGATCCCCGGCTGGGCCAATTGAGATTTTCTTAATTGATCAAGGTCTGGCTGATGGGAAGCTTCGGCCGTGGCTAGTTACCACCCTACCGGCAAAGACGTACCGCCAAGCGATTTAGCGTTCCGTTACGATGCCGTGTAGAAACCGAAAGGAGTGTGGATTTTCATCCTCCTCCTAACAAGTTAGCCAGCTTCCATCTTAAACTGCATCATCACTTACCATCAAGTGAGATTGTAGTCAAGAGCTAACTTGTAAACAATAAAAAAAAACTCTCATTTTATTTTCATTAATTTTCTGCATTGTCGTGTTTTATTAAAGTAGAATGTATTTTATTTAATATACATTTTCTTGAACAAGAGTGTTCTAAGAATTCTATATTCTCGATGGACAGAAGTTTTGGTAAGATTGGATTGATTGATGCCTTGATTAGGACTTACTGACGCTAACGACGGACGATGGATTATAATATAATAATAATTATTATATTTGACCATTGACACTTTTAATTTATTTGTTTAATGTTTCGAACTCAGTGAGATGTACAAGTTCGGATAGACTAGACGCTATTTACATCGTCGAAAACTATTCATAAATATTTTAAATGAAAATTTTGTTAGTTAAAGTGTTGAAAATATAGAATATTTGCGTAATATATATTTTTTCAACAGTATATAGTACGCAGACCCGAAATATAGTAAAATGTTTTGTATTATAGTACGATTGACAACCCTAACCTAACATGACGTTTCAAAGTGAAAAAAAGTGCATAGAAATGAAGTCTAGAAATTTATGAAAATAGGTAGGTAGGTTGAAATTCATAGCTAAAATCACAGTCAAGAGTTAATTTGACGTAGGTTGTTAATAGTTCAAGAATATATTACGAGTTCACAATTAAACTACTCAGTAACTACCTAATAAGCTTTGCTTAAACTTTTTACATTAAACAAACTTCCAGCAAATTGTTTTCTATAAATTCTATTTAGTGTCTGAAGTCCCGAAGAAAATCAATAAATGTCGTTCCCTCGCTAATTTATTTAATTAAAACCTTATTTATTGAGACACAGAGTCTATTATACGCTGTGCGCCAATATTTCACGACCATGGGTTTCTTTGGTAATAAACTTGAACGCTACCTAGCGGTATGTGGCGGTACTAAGACGCTGGTTCCATGGTGTACTATAATTTATCAATAGATGGCGTTGTGTATTTTAATAATTTATCTTTGTTGTTTCAGGTATGTGGCAGATTTTGCAGTTTAAATTCATCTGAATACCTACTTGTAAAAAACGTCTCATCTAGGTAGGTATTTAATCAATTGTAAACTAATCATTGAAAATTAAAATGTGGAGGTCAATTTTTTTTTCTTTGTGATGGTGGGCTGTGGGTTCTAGCCCTTTCAGCCCTTATTTTTTCAAAGTAGTACACAGACAGGTCTGTGAACCACCAGGTCTGGTATATTTTATTTGTATACTAGTTTTATGATACCTACACAATCATGATAACTACAATGTCATAGTCATTTTAGGTTCTGACAGAAAAGAAGCCTATATAAAAACCTTCAACTGCTTTTGAGATTTACCTACTATAATAATAAAAGCAGACCACCGCGATTTCATCTGCGTATTTTCCGGGATGAAAAGTATATGTGTTAATCCAGAGTAAAATTTATTTCCATTCCAAATTTCAGCCAAATCGCTTCAGTAGCCGCAGCGCTAAGGAGGAACAAATATACACACTTACACACACACACACAAACAAATATAGCCTTTATAATAATAGTGTGATGTTACTCCCTGATAACGTAACTTTCCATTACTGAAATAATGTCCATTAGCATCGTAGCCTATTCGTAACAAGCAAACAAAAACGAGTGTGCTTTAGTTCACAAAGTTCGTTCACCTCGCCCGATTACATATTTCGTAACGTATTTACCATCGTATTCCCCAAGGCAAGCGTGCTTAAAGAAGTTTTACTTGAAAAAATACATATAATCTTACATCTATATAATATTAGTTTATTTAAAATATCCGACTACCCTACCCCTACCCTACCACTTTTTATTTTTTTCTGCCATAAGAACCTGACAATAACAAATACAAAAAAAAAAATAGTGAAATCAGTCCAGCCGTTCACATATGATGGCTTGACCAAGGAAAATATGGATTCATTTTTATTTACTTTAATAGATTGCAAAAAAAATAAGATATATAGGTACCTTAATTAAGTATTTATTAAAAAAATATATAGTCGCACAACGAAACTTACAATAATTAAAATTATTATTTAAAAAAAAAATACAGCACGACCGGTCAAAATGGCGGCTATCTGAAATAAACCCCGTAGCTTGTGACAACTAGATTAGAATAATAAAGTTCCCGGGCTGCAGATCTGGGTCAGACGGAACCGCCAGGCGCCAGCGTTTCCATTCATAAATCCGAAATGAGGTGCAAAGCTCAAAATCAAATAACGGCAGATGAGGTATAAACTATACTAGCGAACGCCTGCGACTTCGTCCGCGTGGAATTCAGTTTTTCACAAATCCCGCGGGAACCGGGATGAAAAGTAGCCCATGTGTTAATCCAGAGTGAAATCTACTTCCATATCAAATTTCAGTCAAATCGCTTCAGTAGCCGCAGCGTAGAGGAGGAACAAACACACAAACTTTCGCCTATACAAATATTAGTGTGATACCCGTGCGAAGCCGCTGTGTTTTTATATACAACGTTCACAGTTTTTCTGTAGTGTATTTAACAGCATTGCATCTGTGCGAAGCCGGGGCGGGTCGCTAGTTGTACATATAAACCTTCCTCTTTAATCACTCTATTTATTAAAAAAAACCGCATCACAATCCGTTGCGTAGTTTTAAAGATGTAAGCGGACATGGAAAGCGATATACCTAGTTCAAAATAGCCTAGCGTTTTAAAAACTCGCGTAGGCTCGTTCCCTTGAGACAATTTTGTTTGTGAATTTGGGTGCGATATTAGTCCTTAGGTAATTAGTCTAAGACATGGCATTGTCTGGTCTAGGTTTGCAGGGTTATTATGTAACTCTGTGTACCATTCAAACAATCAGTTACCATTCCAAGGCCGTAAAATAAATTAAAAAAAAATCAGTTACTACATCGATTTTCATCGTATTTTCGTTTTTGTGATCATCTGACTTTGTATTTTCAATGAAATGACACAATTATCGTAATTTTACGTAAATTAACATTAGTTTAATAGTGGCAGTAGTAGGTAGAAACGTAATTTTAACGAAAACCTGGTATTTACATAATTAAGTTGAAATAATCATGTTAGATGATCGTAGAAACAAAAATACGTTACCGCTTAATGTAAAATGGTGCAATTAATGTTGTTTCGTTGAAATGACTATTTCAGATGCTCACAAAAACGAAAATACGACGAAAAACGATGTAGTGACTCAATATCTCAATGGTACACGGAATTACATAATAGGCCTGCAGATGCTTGGACTATTTTTGGTCTTAACTTGGCCAAGTGGTCGAATTATCAGACAGGATAACAATGTTAAGGTGTTATGTGGGGCACAATCTATACTAATATTATAAAGCTGAAGAGTTTGTTTGTTTGAACGCGCTAATCTCAGAAACTACTGGTCCGATTTGAAAAATTCTTTCAGTGTTAGATAGCCTATTTATCGAGGATGGCTATTGGGTATATATTATCCCCGTATTTTTACGGGAACGGGAACCACGCGGGTGAAACCGCGCGGCGTCAGCTAGTTTTTAAATAAATGTTTTTTCTTTCGATTCCTTCTTTTTTTTCAGCTGATATTTCACTTTTCCTAAAGAAAAAGGCACTAAAGTCGCGTGTCCTTTTAGATTCTGGAGCACAGCCTTCGGGCGTCCTCGAGATGTATACGTGAGGGAAATGTGGAGGGTTTTCACTAGTTTTCACTGCGTGGCTTCTATTTTGACTTATAATGGCCGACGTAAGTTGCCAGGATTATATTCAAGGAGGTGCATTTGCATAGAGCCGAAATAGCCCAGTGGATATGACCTCTGCCTTTGATTTAGTGGGCGTAGGTTTGAATCCGGTGCGGTGCTTGCACCTCCAACTTTTCAGTTGTGTGCATAAAAGAAATTAAATATCACGTGTCTCAAACGGTGCAGGAAAAACTTCGTGAGGAAACCTGCATACCAAAGAGTTTTCTCAATTCTCTGTGTGTGTGAAGTTTGCTAATCCATCCAATACAAATACAGAATAATATAATAATAATCTATACAAATCACGGATTTTTAACAGATTGAAGTCTGTCGCGCAGTTAATCTAATTCCTATTCTTACATCCGCTAATAATATAATAAATACCTTGTCTAGGTAATTGCGAATGTGATTTTGTTTCTAACGCTTTCAATCAATTGTAAAAATTATTTCACCAATAGAAAGTTACATTATTATGGAGTAACATAGATTACAGTAAAAGCTCATTATTCGCGGGGGATGAAACAGGGACGTTCTCTAAATGTGTCGCGAATACAGAAATCGTGAATATGGAATGGTGTTTTATATGGAATTATAAGAGATATGTTCTTGGGTGACAAAATAAATAACAAATACATAAAGAAAAAATTATTAATTGAAGTTATTGATTAACTATTATCTTCAGTCTTAGACAATGGTTTGAAGAATTTTGAAATTTTTTCTTGCTTGATATTTTTTAAAAGTATCTATTCAGAGTGATTTTAAGCAGTGGCATTCTTAAACCAACCATTCGCAATTTCGGCAATAGGTATTTGCAAGTTAAAGATTAAAGGAGATGGTCCAAAATTGTATGGAGCCCAGGTCCAGTCATTATATCCTGGCGGAAATAAAAGAAAATATTTTTTTTAACTACTTTTGATTATACAAATCTACGAATTTACTGTAATTCTTTCGAAATAATATTCATTCTCTCCCAAGAAATGCAACACTATTAAGGGTAATAATGGCGGATTGATGACGTTTTCAATGCAGACGATTTCGATTTGACGTTTGCTGTCAATTGTCATGTCATAGTTGCTTTATGGACGCCATCTTGATATAACTCAAAAACTTGGGTTTTAATTTTATTTATTTCTTTTTATTTAGTTGCATTTATTCACTTTAATAAATTTTAATAAGATCCTTGTATTTTTAAAATTTTAATGATACGGGGTACAAGAGTGGATCTGATATGGGCCATCTCCTTTGCAGATTTTACGTCAGTTTCGTCAGTCAGATCCGCGACGCGATAATATTTAGCCGCGAATACAGGAATTGGGACGCAATTTATTAATCCGCGAATAGTGAAAGCGTGAATACTGTACAATAAATTTCGTCTCCGGGAACTACGCAAATAAACCCGCAAGTTACAACAATTTGGCCACTAGATATTCGCTACAGAATTAAATTATCCAATGTCAATAGGTAATAAACCACGCAAGTTATTAATACAGCGGCCATGAGCCAATAAACTGCGCCGCAAACTACGAGATACACTCCGGGGAGTTTCGTGGTATAATTAATTAGCTGGCGAATAAAAGTGCTCAGTACTTTGTCATTTACTCGTAACTCCGCCTAGTGTCAGAAACGAACTGTGTAGTCAGACATTCTTAATTTTGTGAAGGTTGAAAGGAGAATGCCAGATCCTGACCCAGTTCTAACTTAGAAATTTGCGGAAAATGTAAATGTACTAAAAATATCCAATTTTTAAATAATTGTTTTTTAATAAACCATTTTTACTGTTAAACTCCGGAATAAAAATCTGCCAAAAAAAGTTATTAAATCCATTTCGTTATTTCCTCTTAGCAGACATTGTTTACTTATTTTTTAAAAACCTTATTTCGACTTTGGGTTCGAGCCTTTTAAAGCGTTTTTATTCCATTTTAGTCACTTTAGGTTCGAAACGGCTAGACTCCAGTGCTGGAAGTCTGATCAAAATGTAAAAATAAACTGTCATAACACTGCCCAACTGTCAGAACACGTAATAGTCACCTCAAATTAATTTGAAAATAACAAAATCACGCTTGTTTTAATGCCTATGCCTATGCCTGTGTATTTACAAAAGAACAATCGTCGTGATTGGTTTTTTGTAAATGCACAAATATTAATATTATTAATTATCTATTTCATAATAAACTGCACATACTTAACCTTAAAATCAAACTTCAACTTTTTGTAGTTTTGAGGGGGTAAAAGGTAATATTTGTTTAATAGTACAAACAATCCAATAAAATGATATATAATATATTGTTGCAAATTATTTTTTTTAGTGGGTTAAACTTCTATACATTATCTGGCATTGTCCTTTGTAGCAGCAGAGTTTCTCAATATTTGGGCCTCAAAATGAACATTAGTAAGCCCTCATTCGCACGAGAGTTTTTTTAACGGACGTTAAAAAAGCGATCAAATACAACCAATACATTCCCAAGTATATGTTGACACCAACGATAATTTTATAATCGGTTACGTCCCTACGAAATCACACATTCAACAACACTAAGCGCACACATGCACAATTTTGTCTTTTTCCATTATATGTTATGATTTTTTTTTGTTTTTTTTTTATTTCATAGTGTATCGTTGGATAGGATATTTTGATTTAGGGATCCGTTTGTAAAATATTAAGCTTTTAAAGCTAATTTTTGTTAGAGTCAAGTGTCTTCTACATGCACAATTTTGTCTTTTTCCATAATATATTTATGTTTAGATAGTTTTTACATTTCCTGAACACCCAACTCGACATTGTAGACGATATTTAGGTATTTTATGTTTAAATAACGTTCGTTGTTGACCACAACAAACATTGAGTTGTGTATGAATTTCCTCTTTTGAGCGCTTCATTCTTCATGCGTTAGTAACACATCTAACAGTATTTAATATCATTGTTTCACACTACAGCGTTTTTAAAACACTTTTTTTTCGAGCAGTGTTGCATTTTCAATTTTTGCCGTTGGAAAGAAATCTTCATTTAACTTCATACTATATTTGAACGCTTTTAAAAGGTCGTTGGTTTACATAGGATGTTGAACTGTATGCGTGGCGGCACCTGAACTGGGTCCTAACTGAAAATCAGTGCTGCATACTTTTTTTTTTGGATAGGGAGTATGTAGAAAATGCTGAGTTAGGGACTTTTTCTAGGTTATGTCACATATTGCAGGGCGTTCCCCTTTTTTTTTTTTTTTGATTCTTTACAAGTTAGCCCTTGACTACAATCTCACCTGATGGTAAGTGATGATGCAGTCTAAGATGGAAGCGGGCTAACTTGTTAGGAGGAGGATGAAAATCCACATCCCTTTCGGTTTCTACACGGCATCGTACCGGAACGCTAAATCGCTTGGCGGTACGTCTTTGCCGGTAGGGTGGTAACTAGCCACGGCTGAAGCCTCCCACCAGCCAGACCTGGACAAATTAAGAAAATCTCAATCTGCCCAGCCGGGGATCGAACCCAGGACCTCCGTTTTGTAAATCCACCGCGCATACCACTGCGCCACGGAGGCCGTTCTTTCTTTTTTAACGTTCGTTAAAAAAACTCTCGTGCGAATGTGCTACACTTTGTCATGCAGCCCCGCCCAGTGTCAAACACAAAGGACATTGTGCCGCCAGTTTTTGTTGGACCCCCTGTTTTAGTGCAAGCCTGCGTTTTATGACCATTGCAAGTTGATGACAGGTTGGAGTACATCATATTAGATAGCTAGGGATGGCGAAATGTCTCTTACATCGATATCGATAGGTTTTTTTTAAAAGGTTTTATTTGGCTTGGCTTGGTGTTAGGCTATTTAGAACTCGCATAGATACAAGGAGATGTATACAGGCCTGAATACGCTTTTAATATAAGACGCGACGTTACTGAAATTCATCATCATCATCATTATTAACATATTTGGCTCACTGTTGAGTACGAGTCTCCTCTCAGAATGAGAGGGGTTTGGCTTTGGTCCACCACGCTGGCCCAATGCGGGTTTCCTTACGATGTTTTTCCTTCATCATTGGGACACGTGATTTAATTTCTTAAAATGCACACAACTGAAAAGTTGGAGGTGCATGCCCCTGACCGGATTCGAACCCACACTCTCCGAATCGAAGGCAGAGGTCATATCCACTGAGCGTATTTATTGAAATTACCTAATAAAAATCCCACTACCAGTGAGGTGCCCAATGAACCAAAAGGTGGTGCTTAGAAAATCCCACCCACCTCTGAGAATTCCCAAGAAGGGTTGACGTCAGGCAGGCAACCGGTTATAAAATCACTATTTTAAAACATTAAAATATGTCAAAATGTCCGACCCTACTTAAGTGGGATAAGGGAAAGGAGATGATGATGATCTTGAATAAATCTTGTCATTTCCTTTAGTTTTAATAGATTTTCCATAACCTCTCCATTCAAACGCTGACTGCATTTTATGACTAACGTTGGAATATCGGAATATATCATGGACACGCCATAATATTATGGTCTGCGTTTGATATTCAGTTTAATGGTGTGGAAGTAATCTGCGAATGGCTTTTGAAGGCGACAGACACGCCCAGAATGTTAAGGTACCTAATGTCAATGATATTTAATACTAGAGATAGGGCATTGTATCAAAACTGAGGCGGACAAAGATGATGACAGTATTTTAAATTGTATATAAATTAAGAGTATGCTAATAGTAAAGCAATTTTGTAAAAGTAACAGGGTATCTGCGATCATTACTTTCGGAGCTACAGGGATTTAAAGGGACAGATTTGCGAACTAATGACGTCGTTGATCGTTAAGATTTGTATGGTCGTTTAAACTAAATTAGAAATATCTTTCGCTCGCTTAATAAGCAACGAATTATTATTTATTATTATTGTTTATTATTATTTATCGTTATTTCAATAAATAATATCTAAATATCGTCAACAATGTCTAGTTGTGTGTTCATTAAATTTAAAAAATATACAATTTTTAACGGCGTCCGTGGCGCAGTGGTATGCGCAGTGGACTTACAAGACGGAGGTCCTGGGTTCGATCCCCGGCTGGGCCGATTGAGGTTTTCTTAATTGGGCCAGGTCTGGCTGGTGGGAGGCTTTAGCCGTGGCTAGTTACCACCCTACCGACAAAGACGTACCGCCAAGCGATTTAGCGATCCGGTACGATGTCGTGTAGAAACCGAAAGAGGTGTGGATTTTCATCCTCCGTCTCACAAGTTAGCTCGCTTCTATCTTAGATTGCATTAACACTTACCATCAGGTGAGATTGTAGTCGAGGGCTAACTTGTAAAGAATAAAAAAAAAATGGAATTAAAGACAAAATTGTACATGTGTGCGCTCAGTGGAGTCCCTAAATTCCGATCACTTTTTACGGTGTTTTTGTAGGCACGTGATTTATAGTATAAAATTATCATTGAATTTATCATTGTGTAGCTTACTTATTAATGTACAGCTATCTTTTTTAAAAGTTGACGTAGTAACTTTAATTTTAAGTTTTCGATTTTACTTACCACCATGAAATCATAACTTGACGTTTCAAAAGGGCCTATAATTAAAATGAAATTTTGGAATTTTGAATTTGTCGCCTGCAGCAACCCCTACCCTGCCTGGCGCCCTTGTCACGCCCTTTATATTTTTTTTTTTATTATTTACATGTTACCCTTGACTACAGTCTCACCTGATAGTAAGTGATAATGCAATCTAAGATGGAAGCGGAGGAGGATGAAAATCCATACTTTCGATTTCTACACGACATCGTACCAAAACGCTAAATCGCTTGGCGGTTACGTCTTTGCCGGTAGGGTGGTAGCTAGCCACGGCCAAAGCCTCCCACCAGCCAATGGAAAGAAAGAAAGAAAGAAAGAAAATAAGTTTATTCACTTTTTATGGCATATCATATTTTTTTTATTTTTTTTTTTTATTTAATGGCCCTACCCTACACTAACGCAGCTACTATGTGGACGTCCATTAGCTGTTAATGATGAAGACAAGTGTCTCGTTAGTCTAGTGGTTATGTAGTGTACAATATAGTTTCCGATCATGAGGTTCTGGATTCGAATCCTGGATCGGATTGTGAGGTACTGAGTTTTTCTTTCTTCTAAGTTCAGTTAAAATTCCAGAGTTGGCAATAGGAGAGAGTTATCTCTCTATGATAATCATCATCGTTCGTTATCAACCCATATTCGGCTCACTGCTGAGCTCGAGTCTCCTCTCAGAATGAGAGGGGTCAGGCCAATAGTCCACCACGCTGGCCCAATGCGGATTGGCAGACTTCACACTCGCAGAGAATTAAGAAAATTCTCAGGTATGCAGGTTTCCTCACGATGTTTTCCTTCACCGATTGAGACACGTGATATTTAATTTCTTGAAATACACACAACTGAAAAGTTGGAGGTGCATGCCCCGGACCGGATTCGAACCCACACCCTCCGTAATCGGAGGCAGAGGTCATATCCACTGGGATATCACGGCTCATCAACACGTACTGACTATAATTTGTCTTTCTGCGCGTAATTATTTACGATAAAAATTATAATATTTAGATTTGTATCATTAAAACTCCACAGAAAAACTGTCGAGTGGGTGGAAACAGGGAAATTCCCCGTTTGACGTCATCTCATAAATATTAGGAAAAAGTTACATATTTTCTTGACAATCTTGATGAATGACTGGCAGTCGTGCTATATTAGAAACTAGCGGACGCCCGCGACTTCGTCCGCGTGGAAATCAATGTAGACTTTCAAGCTCTATTTCACTACTTTAGAGTTTGAATTTAAAAAATTCCCACCAGCCAGACCTGGACAAATTAAGAAAACCTCAATGAGTCCAGCCGGGGATCGAACCCAGGACCTCCGTTTTGTAAGTCCACTGCGCATACCACTGCGCCACGGAGGCCGTCAAAAGATGACATTTCTCAGTTGACAATGTGATTTTTGTTTATTTTACGGAATTCGAAAAATGCTGTGGTTATTTGATTTGATGTTTTTAATAATAGGTAATAAGGTTAAATTTGTGAATAGGCCAGTTGGACCCTTAAAACCTGTTTGTTTTAAAAATGGACCATGTTAGCGATGCAATTATGTAATCTGTGCCTTATAATAAAGGGCCGAAAACTGAACGTCTGTGGTGTCATAGATAATGAGACTTTGACAGCCTTTTAAATAACATAAAAAAAAATACCGGCCGAATTGAGAACCTCCTCCTTTTTGAAGTCGGTTAAAAACCAACGGCTTACACCAAGCGCCTAACCGTCACCATACATTCCGAAAAATAAGCCGTTTTACAAAGAAATATCTGTGTTTTTAATAAGCCTGGTCCTTACAGACCATCTCATTTATCTTACCCCATTTTCAATATCGAAAACGTAAGAAATTACAATCAATTCAACCACAACACAATCTTAAAAATATCATTACGTAAATATCTCATCATCACGAAAAAAAAAATTCAAAAATGTCTTCAAAAACGTCTATCGCTTACAATTACATTAATATATACCATTACGCAAATTGAAAGTGTCATTAGGTGTCGCTATTTGATGTCGCCAATTGCTCATTCTCTGTCGTTTGCGAGTGTCCTGTAATGCTGACATCATCCGTAGTTAATGAAAAAAGACTTTTCCTCCCTAGTGACCACCCACCGGGAGATAATACACTAACTACCTACTTACATTGTGGCTGAATAGTCGACTTTTAAAAGTGTTTGGGGTAAACTGAAACTTGTCCAGTACATACCTCTCCTCATATTCGGCTCACTTTTTCTTTTGTTTTTTTTTTATTCTTCACTAGCTGACGCCCGCGACTTCGTCCGCGTGAAACTCGATGTAAACTTTCAACTACCCCTATCCTACCCCTACCCTACCCCTAGCCTACCCCTACCGCTACCCTACTCCTACCTACCGCTACCATACTTTTCTGGTTGATTTTTTACACCTTGTGTCCGAAAAACCCAAATATCTTACGGAACCCTATTTATTTTCAAAATAAAATTTAGCCTATGTTACTTGTGGATAATGTAGCTTTCGAATGGTGAAAGAATTTTTAAAATCGGTCCAGTAGTTTTTGAGCCTATTCATTACAATCAAACAAACATACAAACAAAGTTTTCCTCTTTATAATATTAGTATAGACCTTGACTTGACTACAATCTCACCAAATCCACACCCCATTCTGTTTCTACTCGACATCGTACCGGAACGCTAAATCGCTTGGCGATACGTCTTTGTCGGTAGGGTAACTAGCCAAGGCCGAAGCTTCCCACCAGCCAGATACAGCCCTTGTGCTCACTGTTGAGCACAAGTCTCCTCTCATAATGAGAGGGGCCAGGCTATACTATATATTCAACCAAGTTTAGCCCGGATTGACAGACTTTACACATGCTGAGAATTTTAACTTATCTATACTAATATTGTAAAGAAGAAAAATTTGATTATTGGATAGAAGCAGGCGTTACCTTGCGGAAGTTCATCATGATTATATAATGATTTATTTATTTTGCTATCATCCGCGAAAATTCGGCGAGCCCATGCGACAACGTCACCCAGGTCCGACAAAATACTCTCTACGTACGTTTCACCCCGAAACCGGAGCATCCTCAGGAGATGTTGACTCTACAACGTGCAATTGCACGGTGACGTTGTCGCATGGGTTCGCCGAATTTTCGCGGATGATAGCAAAATAAATAAATCATTATATAAAAATTTGATTGTTTGTTTGTTTGCATTGAAATATGCTCTGAAACTGAACCGATTAGAATAATTCTTACACTGTTAGGAAGCTACACGAACCCCGGTGGTATAGGCCATATTATATCCCTGTATTCCTTCGGGAACGGGAACTACCCCGGTGAAACCGCGTGGCGTCTGCTAGTACATAATATAACAAAATGTCTATTAGTACATAATGTAAGACAAAATATTAATATTTAAAAAAAAACCGGCCAAGTGCGTGTCGGGCCACGCGTAATGTAGGGTTCCGTGGATTAGGTTAGCACTTTAATCCCCTATTTAATGCACAAAAATACCAATAACCATACCCCACACCATGGGATAGACGGAAAATTCATCCTCACTTTGTATGTAAGGAAGGAACCCAACAAATGTTTTTTTTTCCAACTTTTTTTTTCTATTTTATAGACGAAACTTTACTTAGTAGTTAGTAAAGTTTCGTTTACTTAGTTTTAGCAGATACTTAGTTATCTTACTAACAACTTTATCTCTATAATTAACAACGGAATTATATTAGTATGCAATTTTCGATTTCCAACTTTTTTTTTATTCTCTACAAGTTAGCCCTTGACTACAATCTCACCTGATGGTAAGTGATGATGCAATCTAAGATGGAAGCGGACTAACTTGTTAGGAGTAGGATGAAATCCACACCCCTTTTGGATTCTACACGACATCGCACCGGAACGCTAAATCGCTTGGCGGTACGTCTTTGCCGGTAGGGTAACTAGCCACAACCGAAGCCTTCTACCAGCCAAAACTACGTTTTTTAAGTTGAATTGCTACTTAGCAGTTATAGTTTTCCTTGTAATTTCATTACATATTCTACTCTCGTGAATTTCTTCACGTTAACCATAAAAAGTTTCAATCTCAAAAACCAAGATTGATGACGAAGATAAAAAACATCACAGCCAATTGATTGATAGTAAAAAAGTGTCCTACAGATGACTCCACAGTTTCCATGTTAAGTTTTATTACTCCATAGTTTTCCGTTGTTTTCCTCAGTTTTTCCGCACGGGGAGGGTTCATTACGCCTGATGACGTCATCGGACTACGCCTATTGGCTGATTGACACAGCACTTTTATTTCTATTAGGATTCTTTTTGACCGCCGACGCAAAAATAGGGGAGTTATGAGTTTGACGATGTCTGTGTTTGTTTGTTAGTGGCATCGTACCTCTCAAACGGATGGACCGATTTCGATGCGGTCTTTTTCATTTGAAAGCCAGTTTGCGGTGGCTCATAGCTATGTTTGGTACAATAGTCCAGTGGTGTGAGAGTATCAGCTATTTTCCAAAATAGTATTTTTTTACATTGAAATAAAAGATAACTAATTTTTTTAAACTTTCCTGTTATTTGTATATTATATAAGTATTTATATGTAGTATATAATTGTATATGAATATTATAATATCAACTATCTTAGCACCCATAATACAAGCTACTCTGTATGCTTACTTTGGGGCTAGATTAGTTATGTGTATTGTTTAAGTATATTTATTTATTATTTAATTTAATGTTATGATAGAATAAACTTGTTAATTTCATGACCCAAAGCGTCAGAAGAAGGGTTTTTCGAAATATTTAATTTTCATTTATTATAGTTTTATAAACTACTTGCATACACCCGCGGTTTAGCTCGTGTGTAAAGCCGGATAGGTGAGATATTCAATGATTATTTTATATATTATACATATGTTACGTGTCAAAATCACCGTAAAAAGTGATCTAAATTTACGTATATGCACGTAATGAGCAGTGGCATGAAGTAGGTTTTTAACCAGAGAAAGCACTACAAACAAATTTGAAATTTCCAATCCATCCATTCGTAATGAATCTTCAGGGTAGGCAGAGCCTTTTAGCATCTATGAAGTGAACGCCACTGGTAATAAGTAACATCATCATCATTATCAACTCATATTCGGCTCACTGCTGAGCTCGAGTCTCCTCTCAGAATGAGAAGGGTTAGGCCAATACTCCACCACGCTGGCAAAATGCGGATTGGCAGACTTCACACACGCAGAGAATTAAGAAAATTATCTGGTATGCAGATTTTTTCCTTCACCGTTTGAGACACGTGATATTTAATTTCTTAAAATGCACACAACTGAAAAGTTGGAGGTGCATGCCCCGAACTGGATTCGAACCCACATCCTCCGAAATCGAGGGCAGAAGTCATGTCCACTGGGCTATCACGGCTTTCTAATATTAAGTATATGGATATAAATAGAACATGAAGCCACTGGAATGTCTTTCAAAAAGTTCAAAGTGTTTATTAAACTTAAGTAAATTAATTTTAAGTTTTCGACTATTATTACCACCATTAGATTAAATTAAATTATGACATAATCCTGACGTTTCAAAAGTTGCAAACTAAGCCTAATTGAAATAAATGAATTTTGAATTTAAATTTAGGACACAGTTTCTACTAATCGAGTTTTAGACTACAACTATAGTAAAACAGTGGTTCTCAAACCTTATATTGGTCCACGTCTTTAGCGTGGGCCGCTTGCCACGATTTTCGGGTTTGAGTAAGTTTTCAGTACTAAAACCCAGGACCTAGCTACAAGTCATTAGCTTAAACATTGGAGCAAGTAGACGAACTAAATATATGGTGTAAATATTTCGTAATTCTGTATGTACAGTGTATGGTGCACTGTTATCTATTACATTATAGTAAAGCTAGTCGACACCCATGGTTACACCCTCGTAGTTCCCGTTCCCGTGAGAATACGGTGATAAAATATAGCCTATGAAACTCATAAATAACGTGGTCTTCTAGTGACAAAAGAATTTTTAAAATCGGTTCAGTGAAACCAATGTTTACCCCTACAACACAACAAACTTTACTTCTTTATAATATCATCATCATCATCAAACCATATTCGGCTCACTGTTGAGCACGAGTCTCCTCTCAGGAAGAGAGGACCTAAAGGCCTCAATCCACCAATGGCCCAATGCGGATTGGCAGACTTCAGACACCTAGAGAATTTAGAAAATTCTCAGGTATATAGGTTTCCTCACGATGTCTTTCCTTCACCGTTTGAAACACGTGACATTTCATTTCTTAAAATGCACATAACTGCAAAGTTGGAGGTGCATGCCCCGGACCGGATTTGACTATAATATCCACTGTGCTATCGCGTCTTTATAATATTAAGTATAAGTATAGATTATAATAAGATGAAGTTAAATAATATACTAAAATGTATAGTTTGCTCAGAACTTGGCTCTGCTAAGTACCTCGGATCGATTCCCGGGCGGAAAATTTATGGAACAAGCAAATATTTGCTAGAAGGGCGTGTTCTCTCTCAGCCAAGCTGCGAGCTTTGTGTTACAATATGGCTCTTTATTGCTTCACTCACTTCACTGTACCATGGTTTCATTAGTGTCTATAAATGTTATAATTACAGTCTTATATTTGACCTATATAAGCTACAAGTATGTCATGAGTACAGTTTTTTATTTAGCAAACGCTTGTTTTTCACAAATCCCGCAGAAACTATGGGTTTTTTCGTTATTAAAATAGCGTATGTTTTAATCCAGGGTATAATCTATTGCCATTCCAAACATCAACGAAATAGATTCAGTGTTTTCATCGTAAAGGCGTAGAAAACATACATACTTACACACAAACTTTTGCCTTTGTAATATTATTAGGATGTTATTCTAATGTAACCGTTACATTTTTTCTAAGATCTATCAGTGTTGTCTAGTATTGAGCTAAATAAAATAAAGTTCAATTATTATTTGCTAAATTCTAGTTCTATCTTTTGGTGAAGTTTATTTTGATGTTGTCATGAAAATTATAGAATAAGTTCAGTATTCAATTTGACCTAAGACTAAGTTGGTCTAAATTTATCAACTACATTAATTAATTAATTAGTTATTGTAATTATATTTTGGTTGTGTACCTATCGTTTAAATAAAAGTAGATTAGTACTATACATACTTTACACTAAACACTTTGAATAGGAATTTTCATCCCCATTTATCACTGAATTATCAAAAATCTACTATCTACTAACAAAGAGCTACTATTATGTGCCTTAGAGCTACTAAATGCCTTAATAAATGTGGTTGTTAGCCTTAGTATATAGTGACACTAATAACTAAAGCACCAGGCTATACAGTCATGATACTTAATTTTTAGCCGTATATCTAAGATATTCTATGTTTAATTCTATGTAAAATATTACTTTTACGGAAATACGTAGAAATGGAAAATTGTGCTCAAGTTATCGAAAGGAAAATAAAATAAATAATCTATACTAATATAATAAAGCTGAAGAGTTTGTTTGTTTGTTTGATTGAACGCGCTAATCTCTGGAACTACTGGTCCGATTTGAAAAATTCTTTCAGTGTTAGATAGCCCATTTATCGAGGAAGGCTATAGGCTATATATTATACCTGTATTCTTACGGGAACGGGAACCACGCGGGTGAAACCGCGCGGCGTCAGCTAGTAGAAAATATATTACTAACATTTACTTACACCCTTTAATTTATATGTATATCTAAATATTATAATAAATTTCTATTAATGATGAATAAAATTAAAACACAAAGTCTCAAAAAGGCTAGAATTCAGTACAAGTAAAGCCAGTAATTGATAATAATAATTAATTAAACCCCATTTTCAATCTATGTATATCTATCTATCATAATTAATCTCTTATTGCAGTAAAAAAAACTAAAGCACAAAAGATGGATTTCAAAAAGGCATCCAGTAAAGTAACAAGTAAAGCCAGATATTGAAAAAGAAGCACAATAAGATCTTACACTACGCGGGTTACCATAGCAACAAGACGAAAAAGTGGGGGAGGGCCATTAATTCGCACATCCACCCCAAAGGCAGGAAAATGGCCCCACGGCGGCGTCGAATGCAGCCAAAGATGGCGCCGCGCATGCGTCCCACCCCGCTCGATACGTTGCACCCTCTGGCAGTCATAAACCCTATAAACCATTAAAACCACCATAGACTACTCATCTACTATATCAAAGCATGAATTACATTCATTAAAGTATACAGATATTTAAAAAAAAAATTAAAAGGTCAATAACATTTTAGAATACTATTTAAATTTAGAAGCTAACTATTTAAATACTGTATTACTCTATGTCTATGTATATTAGAACTAATCATGCATTAGTTGAAACACTGGCACATGGAAGCGAGCACTAACACTTTAATCATGCACTGTTACACTATTTGAATAGCCTGGACTCCAAAACTCCACAACTTCGGACCTGTAAAAAAAATATGAACACAGAATATGCATACATTCAAATTCTGGTGGTGTAAAATCTGCTGGAATGTAGAATGTCATGTTTAAACACTGTTACACTGGGGGATCGGAGGAAGCCTGGACCCCAACCATTCGAATCTGTGAAAAAAAATCACACAAGCACGGAAATTGGAATACATTTGAATTACAAAATCTGGTGTAAAACACTCATGCACTGTAACTGTAGATCGATTGGAAAGCCTGGAGTCCGCACCCTAAAACAACAGAACCTGCGGAGAGAACACATCACGGAAATTTGATGTATAATATCCGGGGTTTTCTGGTTGCGATGGTTGCGACGGCTGCGATTGTTGCGATGGTTGCGATGGGTGCAACGCCACCGCCGGCTTGTCCCGGCGCAGCAGTAGGATGCACGTACTGCTGTGACAGGACAATATGGCGGGGACGCGCGACTCGCGCGGCGGGCGTCAGGCAGCGTGTGACTCGAGGCAGCGTGACCGCCGCGCCCGCCGCCTCGCGCACGCGCGCCCCGCACCCTGCACCCCTCATCCCCTCAATGAACACCACCCTCGATCAACTATCGATTTTCTACAACTAAAAAAATGTTAATTCATTATTATTTTGTGCATTTTTTCACACGTCATTACAAAGTTACCTCGCATCCGATCGCGAGATGTCGATTGTCTATGGTTCGCGAATTAGGTTATAGGTCATTGACCTGTCGATTCTGCACGGAATGTACGGGCGACTCGCTGAGTGGATACCTCTAGAGCATAGGTTCTCAACATTATTTTGGCTATACTAAATTTTAATATTTACTTAATTGAAAAGTGAACCGGAAAAAATCTGGAATTGTCAAATCTATGTTTTTATTTCATAATAATTAACTTACCTCGAAATATACCAATAGGTATACCATTCTCCTTCAAATAAGCTAAAGTGGATACGACAGAACGTAAATCAAACGTTGTTTGTGAGCCCTCAATAAAATCTATAATATAAAAATGAATCGCAAAATGCGTTGGTAAGCACATAATTCAACAACGCCTGGACCAATTTGGCCAACTCTTTTATTAAAATGTTCGTTGAAGTTTTAGGATGGTTTTTACGGAGAAAAATTCGAATAATTGCCAGAAAAACCATAAAAATAGCCCTTTTAACCATAAAAAAGGGGGGGGTAGGGGTAGTTGAAAGTTTACATAGAGTTTCACGCGGATGAAGTCGCGGGCGTCCGCTAGTAAATAAATAAAGATATCCGAGTTTTTCTCCTTGAAAGTCTCAACGCCCACCCGTGGGTGTTCAATTACTTTGAGAACCTATGCTTCAGTATTCCGTTTGGAGTGGACTGTAATTGAGGACTGTAATTCACACTAGTGCTCGACTGCGAATGCCACTCAGCTTTTACCACTCTGAAATACCACAACTAGGCATACTTTTTGTTGAATTGAAACAACAATTGTGTTGAATTGCAACCACATTATCCGACATTATTAAAATGTTCTTGAGCATTTATTCACTTAGTTTTTAAAAAAGTTTCAAAGTTTTCCGAGAGTTTTGAAAATTGTCGTTGCTATCCAAACGGGCCAAATCAGCAGGCTTATCATCTTTGACATATGCTGATATATGACATATTATTAGAATCGGTATCCAAAGCTGCTCTAATAGGATCTTACTAGGCTAGGCAGAGAACGGGGAGTGTTGATCGATCGTCAAAGAATTCCTTAACCCTACATCCTGTAGTCACAAGTCCAGGATTCTGCTCGGAGTTTTCTCTCTACCACGCGATGGACCCGGCACCTGCAGGGTGAATCCATGGATTGCTAAGATATCTGAAATTGAGATTCTATGTAAAAATGTGCTTACTTGTGGATATCACAGAGTAGGTAAATGAGATTTTGTCAATTATTTGATGTTTATTTTAATAGGTTGATATTAAAAACCAAAATAGTGATATTCACTAATTTAGTCTTTATTAACGTTTTCCACATTCCAGCGTTTTTGACGTGTGGACAATTTGAAAAAATCCATGAATTTTAAATTTATAAGACATAATTAATATCGATATTTTTCGGACCCTTATTCCATATACAATTCAAATGGTTAGTTCTAACGATACGTGTCGGTTTTTTTTCTTTGCGGGCATTTTTGAAAATTGACAAAATGTATAGAAATAACGTACCGTCGAATCTGTATAACTTGGTTCAGAGCCACCCGACAACTTTTATGCCATATTAGCTACTGCTCTAAATGGCTAATTCTAACGAGTCATGCCATTATTTATTGCTGGCCGGCACTTTCAAAAAGAACCCAAGAATAATCTCCTTTATATTGTTTAAATTAAATTTGATAGGAGTCAACTACCCTATTACCTTTTATAAACCTTTTTTTTTATTCTTTACAAGTAAGCCCTTGACTACAATCTCACCTGATGGTAAGTGACGATGCAATCTAAGATGGAAGCGGGCTAACTTGTTAAGAGGAGGAAGAAAATCCACACCCCTTTCGGTTTCTACACGACATCGTATCGGAACGCTAAATCACTTGGCGGTACGTCTTTACCGGTAGGGTGGTAACTAGCCACGGCGGAAGCCTCCCACCAGCCAGACCTGGACCAATTAAGAAAATCTCAATCGGCCCAGCCAGGGATCGAACCCCGAACCTCCATCTTGTAAATCCACCGCGCATACCACTGGGCCAAAACTTCATAAAATGAGGTAGTTCTGGCTGTCGCAGGCCCTCGTTCTATCACTAAATAGACCGTTTCAACAGTTACAGCGCACAAAAGCACGGAAATGTTGTACAATTAATATCGCCGCCGTTCCTTCCGACGCAGCTTTTGATAGCGTCCGCTCTGATTAAAGTTTTTAATAAATTAAAACTATTGTTAATTAATTTAATTGTTAATTTTTTTACCGTGAACAAGTACTGTGACCTTTTAATAGGGCCAACGGCGTAGCGTGCCTTGGAGGGGCATAAAGCATAAAGGCTAAAGATTTTTTACAAAGGATAGTTTTTATAATTAAGTGAGGTAGGGTAGGGTAGTGGTAGGGTAGGTTTATGGTATAGGGATAGGGTAGGGGTAGAGTAGAGGTAGGGTAGGGGTAGGATAGGGGTAGGGGTAGGAGTAGGGTAGTGTAAGATAGGGATAGGGAAGAAGTGCAAATAAATAAATTAATAAGTCACAGCAAAGCTTGAGCGGGTCCGCTAGTTAATACATAAAATAACAATGATGTTAAATTAATCAATAATTACCAATAATACTCCATCTTATTTCTATAGTTATTGGGAACAGTTTTTAAAATATTTAAAAACATAAGACGCCATTTTTCGTGAATAATATTGAAAGTTACTGATGCGACGCTTCGTGTCGAGAATGTATTCGTTTTTAACCGACTTCAAAAAGGAGGAGGTTCTCAATTCGGTCGGTATTTTTTTTTATGTATGTACACCGATTACTCAAAGACGCCTGGACCGATTTCAAAAATTCTTTTTTTGTTTCAAACGGTGTAGTCCCCATTTGGTCCCATTGTCATCATGTCAAGATCTGATGATGGAATCCTGGAGAAATTGAAGGGAACTTTTGAAAATTATATGAGTGTCTAGTGTGTTCGTATACTTTTTAATTTAGTACTTTTAAGCACTACAATTTCATGAAGGTTTAAAATCGATCTGATGATGGAGCCATAAAACAGACGAGGAAACTCCTCGACGATTTACAGCAGTTACCTTGTGTTTGGGCTTGATTAATTTGTATTAATGAGAACTTTCCACATAGATAGGTTGTGACTGTCATTTAGGGGTTTGGTGATGAAGACCAAGGACAATTAAGGGAACTCCTTAACGGTTTGGCTTAAATTAAGACAACACCGGCTTAGCACCGCCTTCATACTGATCAGCAGGTAGAACATATTATGATGTTATTTTTCACTTTTTAGTTTAGTGGATACGCTTTTAGGTTTTGAAGTCGGTTGTATTTTTTTTATTAAAATTATTTGAATTTTATATTTGGAGCGGCTACGACACCGTCTTGTTCCGTACGCTCAATCTGTATATTATTGAATAATCTGTGGTTAAGACTCAGAATACAGAAAACACTATTGTTAAATGTGGTGATGCCGACGAGGTCCCATTGATGAGGTTCTACGTCAATCTGAAAAAAAAAATCCGTAAGTTACAAGGATCTAAAAATCCCATCTCCTATTAATTAGAGCAGATTTTTTTTTAAACTGTCTAGGTCTAAAAATATCACCGAACTCCGTTTTTAAATATGTCCTTATTCGAGACCGAATGTTGACATAATTCCGCCTCTAATTAAAACGTGCTCCTAGCTCACGTAAACATGGATAGGATTAAAAAAAAATGAACCCACTTCTATATTCCACTAACGGTTGAAAAATACGTGTGGGTACATTTTTTTTTTTAATTTTCGGTATGCACAGTTTTTACTGGTCTACGGTGAAATTAGAAACCCGAGTTATAATTTTAGCTGTAGGCATACGTACGTAATCTATACTTCTATATGTATGTTATGTAGAAATGTAAAGGTATTGTTAAAAATCACAACAAAAAATTATCCGGAATTAGCTACTCCACTGAGCGCACACATGCAAGTTTTTGTGTTTAATTCCATTATAGTCCAGTAATTTAAGTAGGTAATTTTAAACCCCAATCTGGGGAAACAATCTGAGATTACCTACCATATGTGAGTGCATTCTAGTCGCTTTCTCAGCGTTTTAATTCGAAAACTGTTAGTTTTACATAAAAACTGCAAAAGACATTATTGTATACAATTTTACGAGGAACAATTTTTAAAATGATGATATTTGGGAAAAACTAATTTTCGTGACTTTTTGACCTCTGTAACTTATTTAGCCGGCACGATATCGATGTCGATTTTTCATATCTTTATTTTATATTCCATTTACTCTTCTTACTTACAACACCGTAATAAAGGTGTAAGTATACAAAAATTCAGGTAACTAGGAATTTTTCCTCAGATAAAACCTAACACTAGGCTGGACTATTACACAATTTATGTATGTACAGTTTCAACAGTTCCTGAACACAAAACTACATTGTATTGAAATTAAGACAATTGGCCACTTTTCTTCACGTCAGTTTTGGCGCGCTAATTTCTCTATTTTAAAATCTTTGTATTGTAGGGGGTAGTCTCTGGATCTACTGAACCGATATTGCAAATTTTTTTTACCACTAGAATGCCGCGTTATTTATGAATGTCACAAGCTATATTTCATGCCCACTATTCTCACGGGAACGAGAACTACGCGGGTAAAACTGCGGTGCGTCGGACAGTCATTGATTAAAAGAACTCGCACATGGAATGAATGAAACAAGAAATTGAAAGGCAAAACAATTTAACAGTTCATTCACAGATCGATCAACGTCAAATTACCCGCGGTGTAACCTTTGACCGGAAAAAGCGCGGGAAACTTTTGATTTGGCGGACGTGTTTTTGGCTTTCGTTTATAAATAATTGTAAATAAGTGGATCAGTAGAGTGTAAAATAGTTGTTAGTATATTATTATTACTTATTTATATATAAAATTGTGTAAATATTATACATATTTGATTATTTGGTAAGTGTTTTTTCTATACTATGGGGGTCGATCCCCCAGACGATCCCGGCGGTCCGGGAACCGGCCCTGGACCTCCTTTAACGTTTACTAAAACACCTTCTGTAGCATATAATATTACCATTGAGGACTCTTCAATGGACACGGAGGATGGTCTTCTCCCTAAATCTGAACGGAAACGTAGTAAACCCCGTAAAAGGTGCAGACATTGCAACTCTAAAAAACGTAAAAGTAAAGACGGAAAAGTATATGATCAGTGTAAATGTTCTGATGACTCCGATGATAAATCAGTTCCTACTGAAATAAATAACGAAAATAGTGAAAAAACTGACTTACCGACCTCCTTCCCTCCACAAAGTACAAAACCACTAAACAGAAAATATGTGGAATCAGACTCAGGCCCTTTCACTGTTCACGTCCAAAAAATAACATCATCCCCAACGGACCCTGTTACTTTACACCCAATCCAATTTGGTAAAGATTTGAAAAAAATTAACATTAAGAACATTGTCAATGGTAGTTTAAAGCGTATTGGCAGAAATAGAGTTTCCATGGCTTTTACAAATTATAAAGATGCAAATTTATTCACTGAAAATTCTGTAATTGCTCTTTCTTATAAAGTTTTTATTCCTAGCTTCACTATTACAAGAGTTGGTATTGTAAAAGGTGTGCCCCAGGAATGGTCGGAGGAAGAAATTCAGGAAAATATCACTGTTCCTATAGGATGTGGCCAAATTATCAAGGTTAGGAGAATCAAAAAGAAAAATATAACTGATGGCAAAATTTCATTCTCCAACACCAACATGGTAGTACTGACTTTTGATGGACAAGTGCTACCTAAAAGGGTGTACATGTGTTACACAGCTCTCCCGGTAGAACTATATATTTTTCCCACAATACAGTGCTATAACTGCTGCAAATTTGGCCACACTAAAGTCCTCTGTAGATCAAAACCACGTTGTTTTAAATGTGGTGATGATCATACCTCAGAAACATGTTCAGTTATATATGAAAACTCTTGCTGTCTCCATTGCTCTGGTCGCCACTTTGCCACTAGTAAAGTGTGTCCGGAGTTCTCAAGACAGCAAAAGATTAAAATTTCAATGGCCCAGAGCTGTTTATCATATGCAGAAGCAGCCAAGATCCACCCTCCAACATCAAAATTGTATGCTGATGTAGCAGCTTCCTCTCCTCCCAAGTCCGATGAAAAACACCCTGCCTCTAGCTTTGGATCATATGAACCTATGGCATCTAACAGTTCTCATAAAAAAACTGTTTTCACTCAACGTCGTGCCCCTCCTAAACAAACCAGAGGGTATGACCACTCCATGCATGAAACAATTAACAATGAATATAATAATCACAATTCTCAAATGCCTGATGGTTATGTTTTAAAACAGAGATCAAATACAATCCCTCAGCAATCTATTGCTGAAATAATTTTGGAACTTATCAAATTACTTTCAAATTCTAGTTGTTCATTTTCAAATACTAACTTTTTACCGTCCAACGTCGCCAATTCTTTACTGACAGCTTTAAACCAAAACTTTAATAATAATGGACCACAAAATCCTTCAGTGGAACTGTAGGAGTGCTGTTAGCAAAAAAACAGATATTATTTACTTATTAAATAAATATAAGCCTATGGCTATATGTCTCTCTGAGACATGGTTAAAATCAGAGTTTCCCTTTAGGATCTCTGGTTTTGTTACTGTAAGAAGTGATAGATTTGATGGGTTTGGTGGAGTGGCCATTCTCATTAAGAACACTTTTTCATATAAGATTTTTTCTCTCCCTCCTCTCAGTGATGGCATTAATGCCATTGCTGTGATTGTAAATAAAATTTGTATTATTTCTGTGTACATACCTCACCCTTCCACTTCCTTATATAATGAGTTTAGTCAATTATTATCTACTTTGCCTTGCCCATACTTAGTACTTGGGGATTTCAACTGTCAAAATCAATCATGGGGAAGTTTTAACACTAACTATTATGGTGAATTGATGACAGATATTTTAGATTCTCAAAATGTATGTATATTGAATGATGGGACTCCAACTCGACGCACTCGTCCTGGTGAAGGCCCTAGTGCTCCAGACTTGTCACTTTGCTCTCCAAGTTTAGCCTCTCTGATATCCTGGAGTGTACTTGACCACACTTATGGCAGTGATCATGCACCTATTGTACTTACTTTACCTATCTCTAGCCCTTATTCTAATCTACAATATAGTTCTAAACTAAAGCATAAACTGCCAGATAACTGGAATACATTTAAACATTATGTTGATCAAAAGATATCTAGTCTTCCTATTGTTAATGGTGGTAATGAAACAATATGTTCAAATGAGTTTACTAAAATTTTAATTGATGCTGCTAACACTTTATTTCCATTAAAATGTAATAGACAGGGTAAAATTCCATTTCCTCCTTGGTGGGATCATGAGTGCACTATAGCCATCAAGCAACGGAAAGAGGCTGAAAAAAAATATTGTTCTGTGATGACTGCAGAGAACTTTGAAATATATACCCAAATAGCTCGTTCAACTAGCAAGCTTCTCAAAAAGAAGAAATTTGAGGGTTGGAGACGATTTTGCGAATCCATAAGTCCAGATATTTGCCCATCGTTAGTTTGGAGAAATATTAGAAGATTTAAGTCGGCTTTCTATTCATCTTCATCAGGTACCTTACCAATTGAGCTAGCCGATCAATTTATAGACAAGTTGGCTCCTCCATATGTTCCAAACTTTAATAATGCCCAGTGCTGTATTCCTTACTCTGTACCATGTAGTCATACAGACCTTAATGCCCCCTTTAGTTTATCCGAACTGAAAGGGGTGTTGTCTTATGTTAAAGACTCATCTCCAGGCGAAGACGGTATTACATACTCATTCTTGATTAACTGCAATGACGCTTCTTTGAACTATTATTTGTGTGTTATTAATGCAATTATGTTGTCTGGTAACATTCCTTCTTCTTGGAAAACACAAATCATAGTTCCCATATTAAAACCTAATAAACCAGCCTCTGATGTTTCTTCTTTTCGTCCAATTGCCCTCTCTTCTGTTCTTGCCAAATTAGTTGAGCATCTTGTTAAAAATAGGTTAGAATTTTTCATTGAACATAACAATATTTTGACAGCCAATCAGCTGGGATTTAGAAAAGGTCGTAGCACCATAGACAATATTAGTATACTTGTTTCGGATATTAGGTTAGGATTCTCGAAGAATGAGGCAGTTCTTGCGGCTTTTCTTGACATTAGCTCAGCGTACGATAATGTGTTGATCTCCGTCTTACACAATAAATTACATGACCTCCATGTTCCCCAAATATTAATCAAATTTATCATCAATATGCTTTCTGAGAGATGTATTAAATTAGACCTACACAACGGTACTCAACTTTCAAGGCTGGTATGGAGAGGCCTACCGCAGGGGTCGGTCCTTAGTCCATTGCTGTATAATGTATATACTTGTGACTTAGAGATATTTTTAAACACAAACGTAAACGTCTTGCAATACGCAGATGATCTCTTACTATATATCTCGGACAAGTGTATACAAAATGCAAGTAAATATTTATCGTCTTCCCTTTTTAAATTAAATAAATGGTTAAATCTCAATGGTCTGGAATTATCGGTTACTAAAAGTACTGTGGTTTTATTTTCTAGAAAGAGAATCATTCCTGAGTTTAACGTACTTTATATGGATAATCCTATCCCTGTAAAATCTGAGGTAAAATTCTTGGGAGTTATTTTAGACTCCAAACTTACCGGAGTTCCTCACTGTAACTATATTGTAACTAAATGTGAAAGAAACCTAAATATGATCAGGTGTCTAACTGGTGTCTGGTGGGGTGCTCATTCTGCGTCCTTACGTCTTATTTATAATGCCTTAATTCGTAGCTTGCTAGATTACGCCACTTTTGTTCTACAGCCATGTAGTGCCGTAGCTCTTAGTAAATTAGATTGCGTACAAGTCAAAGCTTTAAGGATCATCCTTGGAGCTATGAAATCTAGCCCTATCAATGCTATGCAAATAGAGTGTGTTGAACCACCTTTATGTTTAAGACGACAATTTCTATCTGATAGGTATATATTTAAAGCTATGCAATTTTCATATCATCCTTTACGTAATAAACTCCAACTCCTTCTGGAATTTACAGACACTTGTTCGTATTGGTCCCATAAATCTCCCCCGTGTCTTATCAAAAGCTATCGAATATTTTGCTCCATACAAGCGCCGATGTATAGTACATATTGTTACCCTACTTTCGGTATTAAATATAATGCATTAATAACCTCTCCGGATGTTAGAATCAATCCAGATATTCCAAGAAATCAATTTGAAGCTCCTCTGTTTGTAAACATATTAAAAGAAAATGAATTTAATGATTATCATTATATATATAGTGACGCTTCTAAGCATGCATCAGATGGTATAGTAGGAGTTGGAGTTTTTCATTTTCAATATGATATTGTTCAGAAAATAAAACTTCCACCTGAATCATCTGTATTTACTGGAGAATGCCTTGGTTTGTTTAAATCTGTTGAATATATTCTTCTTGCTAAACTTAAGAAATCCATTATATTTACGGACTCTATGAGTGCTCTGCAAGCTCTATCTAGATGTCCTTTTAAGTCTGCTCAAATTCATCATATTATTTTAAAAATTAGAACACTTCTACTTACATGTAATGAAAAAGGCTATTCAGTGGTGTTTTCCTGGGTACCAGGTCACTCAGGCATTCCTGGAAATGAACGTGCTGATCAGCTTGCCAATGAGGCTATTTCATGCGGAGATATGGCAGACTATTGTAACTACGCCTATGATTTGTGTACACTGACAAAACGTTCACTTCAGGAGTCCTGGAAAGTGGCTTGGTCAATTTCCAGCCAATCAAAGGGCAAAGCCTTTGCTAGGATACAAAACTTTATTCCGACAAAGCCATGGTTCTCAAGGATAAAATTGAGCAGGAGGGTAACATGTATCTTGACGCGTATGCGTTTGGGCCACGTTTGCTCTCCTGTTCAACTTGCGAAATTTGGAATTGTGAGCAGTGATTTGTGCGAGTGTGGTGAAGTGGGTGACCTTAATCACATATTTTTATCATGTCCAAAATTTAATCGAGAATCATTTTACAAGGACCTTATTCTTTTCCACATCCCACTTCCTACTTCCGTTGACATCCTCTTGTCCTATGATAAACCTTGTATATATAAACTTTTTTCCTCTTTTATCCTAATTAATGATATTAAGTTGTAAATACTTTTAGATGTACAATTTTTTATGTAAATATATTATATATAGTATTGAAAATGAATGATTAGTATTTAATTGTAAATATTCAGTATAAGTATTCTATTTTATATTTCCTTTCCTTTTCTGATCCTTTCTAAAATTTCCGTACCTTCAAAATTTCGAGTTTTATAATTAAACAAGTTTCCTCGTTTTAAATAACGGAAAAAAAAAAAAAAAAAAAAAAAAAAAGCACTTGATACTGGCTCAATCGCTCGACGCGCGGAGCCATAGAACCAAGAAGAAGAAGAAGAACCTTTGACCGATAACGTCGAAGTCGTTCGTTGCGTTCTAAATTATAGTCAATTTGTGACGTCATCGATTATAGTCTACGTCTATGGTCAGACTTTTGGCATTTTGTAACAAAGCTCGACTGCAATAAAGCAATACCAGTGCGGCTTTATTAGTTAACTTAGGTATTTTAGTATACCATTCAAGCAATGAGTCACTACATAGATTTTCGTCGTATTTTCGGTTTTGTGATCATTTAACTTAATTATTTCAACGAAATAACATTGACTACACCATTTTACATCAAGTGGCAATGATGTCTTAACAATCAACAATTGACTGGTAGGAGGCTTTGGCCGTGGCTAGTTACCACCCTACCGACATGACGTACCGCCAAGCGATTTAGCGTTCCGGTACTACGTCGTGTAGAAACCGAAAGGGGTGTGAATGTTAATCCTCCTCCTAACAAGTTAGCCCGCTTCCATCTTAGATTGCATCATCGCTTACCATCAGGTGAGATTGTAGTCAAGGGCAAGGGCTAACTTGTAAAGAATAAAAAAAAATCATATAACATGAACATTTCACAAATATTACGTAATTTTTTTTTGTTAATAATTACTTGCTACTTCTACTACTATACGGATTGACTTATGTAAAATGACGATAATTATGTAATTTCGTTGAAAAACTGTTAAATCGGTATTTGAAAAACGAAAATACGATGAAAACGTAGTGATTGATTATTATCTGAATGATACACTGAGATACCACAGATTAATCAATCATATGCAGATAGAGCGTACGGAACATGACGGTGTCGTACCCGCCACAAATATAAAATTCAAATACGAATACGTTCTCTTGTCAGTACGATACGAACCGTCGCATCAGTAATCTTCAATATTATTTAAGAAAAATGGCGTCATACGTTTTTAAATGTTTTAAAAACTGTTCCTAAAAACTAATGAAATAAAATGAAGTATTTTTTGTTGGTTATCATTGAGTTTTATATTAATTTACGTAATTTTTGTTAGTGTTAAATTTTAAAATACCAATTATGAAAAAGTTTGTATAAGCGGATGTCAAGGAGACGCGTGAGTTTTGTTTTTTTAAGGGTTACTCTGTGTATATTACAAAAAAAAAATACGCTAATCTATAGGTCACATCATATTCAAAGCGGTTGAATTAAAAAAAAAAGATGATATATTCTCCCCACATTCCTTTAAAAAAAGATAAATTGCTGTTCCTCGCTCTGATTTATAGTCGGAGCTTCTCAAAGAAAAGGTCTTTCGCCGGACATATATCAAGCAAGTTTGTGACAGCGAATTAAGGGTGACTTTGCAATGATGCTAAGTAGCATAAGGATGCCTTTTAAACAGAGGTGTGATCTGTAATTAGATATGTAGGTAGCTAAAATACGAATGTACATTATTCAGGGTTCTGAAATCAATAACTTTAAATAGTTTAAAAAACTAAACGCGCTTTTAGCACACACTAATTTAAGTCACCTGACTATTTTTTTCGTATTCCTGACAGCAAACCCTTTCATTTGATATCCATCATGGGGGTGGACCTCAAACAGCCAGTCCGCCATCTTGGGGAGGCCGCCATATTGGATTTGTAATGATGTTTCATAGCTAGTCATGTATTGTCATCAAAACTCAGAGCGTGTGTAAAATTTCATTGTAATCGAAGACCGGGAAGCGGGTCAAATTAAGATTCCAAGGTTTGATTATCTGATAGTTACATGTGAAGCTAATGAAGCGTGTTAAAAAACGGAACCCTTGTTTAAATTTAAATGTAAACCTAATCTAATCTAAATTATTAATTTGTTTCAAATATACAATTATTTATTTTGTTCCGCGGTTTCTTCCTTATATATTTTACATCCCCTTTCCGTGTTAATATCGTGACAGAAAGAATCCTAAATGCTACTCTTGACTATAATTTTGTCTTGAATTCCATCCAAATTCAATAGCTAAGTTATACCTACATGTTAACAAAATAATATCTAGATTTTATTTCACAAAATTAAGAGGTAGGTATAAAGACTGTACTGTTCGAGAAATATCTACGGAAAAGTATAAAAAGATTAAAAGGTTCTCTCAACCTACATACAAACTACAGGAAAATACATCCCACAAAACGTAAAGACAAAGATAACAATAGATCTAATTTCACGAAATACGCTTGTAAGATAGAGATGGAAAATGGCCCCCGGTGAAGATGAAATCTCTATGGTAGCACTAGGGTTGTTCGAACTTTAAAAATCTGTGATTTCGTTCGGATACACGTAACGTAACAATACTTTTTGATAACATTATTAACTAGCAGACGCCTGCGATTCTGTTCGAATTAATTTCTGTTCTATAACAAATTTCATCGAAATTAGTTCAGTGGTTTAGCGAAAATGTAATAGACAGACATACAAAGTTGCTTTCGCATATTTTATAATATTAGTTATACGGAAATAAATGCATATGCGCTATTCAATAACAACTGGTGTAAGCCCTCGGGTTTAGTAGAGCATCTGGATTTCATGGGAATAAGTTTATTTCAATAAAATAATAGCGTTTCCCGGCGGCGCTGTTTCTATTACACGGACTGTTGAGCAGGAAATTATTTTCTCATACATACATACATGGAAACTTTGAAGTCTACTTGTTCTTTGAATATGAACGTTATTTACAATAAACAATACCTACTTGACAATACTTACTACTCACATATAAATAAATTGGTGTGTAAGTCTGACATTTTTACAAATAACTGTATTTTGAGAGCCGTGAATATGACCTCTGCGTTCGATTCGGAGGGTGTAGATTCCGAATCCGGTCCGGGGCTTTGTGTATTTTAAGAAATTAAATATCACGTATCTCAAATGGTGAATTTCTTTCACCATTTCGTCCTTCTTTCAACATCGTGAGGAAACCTGCACACCGGAGAATTTTCTTAATTCTCTGCGTGTGCGAAGTCTGCCAATCCGCATTTAGTCAGGGTGGTGGACTAAAGCCTCTGTAATTCTGAGAGGAGATTCGTGCTCAACAGTGAGCCGAATATGAGTTGTTGATGTTTTGTCAAGTGCTTATTATATTATATATATTTACACGAAACTGAAACATAATCAAGCTTTTTAAATTTTTTGGTTATTTGTTTGTTTGCCTGGGCTAATCTGAATCGGCTGAACCGATTTAAATTTGACTTCTAGATAGGTTATTGAGCAACAAAAAGGCTACTTTATCCCGGAAAATTACAATAACACATTTTTTATTTTTATTTTCTGCAGTTATCTTTTATATTTATGCTATAAGGAGTATACTTGGCATATCTTTTTTGTAACTATAAAATTCCTTTTCGAAAAAATCGTGTAAGCACAGCAGCGATCACTGATCAACATCATATTAGATATAAAAATCACTAGGCGCGAGGTCCGGTGAATACAGTGGGTGATCCATCAGTTCAAACCATCTTCAATGGCAGCTATCGCAACTTTGGACTTATGCACGGGGACGCTTGAAATAAATCAACTTTTACTAGTTTTCTATGACATTTCATGACAACATGGCTATGCCAGAACAATGGGCTATCCCATTATCTTGACGGTGGATAGAATTGCCAATAATTTCTTAGATGTCGGAGATGACGATATTTTATACTACTTTGGTATTTTAGTCGAGTATGAACGATTTTTGTATTTACCGCCCGCAGTTATTTAAACTAATTCTCAGATTAATTAGGCACCTAATAAAAATATAATAAATAAAATTATATACATATTACTTACCCATACTTAGTTACCTTACTCGAAATTTTTAAAGAAAAAAAAAATTTAAATGTAATAAAGTATTCTCAGTTGCCGTATAGCAAAAAGTTTGTGACTTTCGTTCTTTGCGACACCTGTCTATGACACTTGACCGCACAGGACAAGCTAATTCGTCTGAGTTGACAAGTCAACAAGTGCCGCGCGACGCGACCATAAACAATATTTTAAATTTTCGTCAACAGTTAACAAAAAGCAGGAGCTATTTTTGAAATTCAAACTGGAATTAATGTTATGATTTCAAGACAGTTTACTACTTCTTATTTCATTACTACTAGAATGGTTACTGTTATATATGTGTAAATATAATTTTTATTCTATCTATTTTCAATACCTAGAAGATTTGATTTTTGATCTGATGATCAAAGTAGTTTGCATTACAAAAGTACTGGCCGATAAGAAAAAAAAAAGTAAACAAGCCGCGCGAAACGTTCGATATTCAACTTTTATGAAAGCGTCAATTGCAAATTGTAATTGACGCCAACTCGTCCGTAAAAACACAATTGAGAAAAATTACGTAAAAATTGTCAATTCTCTTCGTGGTTTTACAGTGTTTAGTGGTGTTTTAGATTTGATAAGTGCGCAGTAAGTTTGGTGGTGCTGTGTTAAGATGATGGTATATTCCAGCGGCGCCCTGGGTGGTCTGGAGGTGGTGGAAGGTGGTCTCGTGGGCGGGGAGCTGGCGCACGTGCTGAGCGCCCAAGCTGCCGCCCACGCCGCGGCCACAGCTGCCGCCCATCAACAGCAACAACAACAGATAGCTGTGCAGCAAATCAGTGAGTAATTTGACCATTCCTTTCTAATAATAACAAATAATAAACATACCACACATCTTATTGGCAGATACATCAATCTATTGTCAATGGCCCTCTCTAAAACTGTGGTGGCAGAGAAATAAAACCTCCATCTGTTTTCAATGTCTACAGAGCCAAGCTTCCTTAAATGAGAACAAATTTGGAGCTTACACCATGTTTGACGATGTACCCAATATTTAATTATTGAAAGTAGCAATTAGTATTTATCATTTTTAATATATTTTATACACCTGTCAAGGTAAAAAGTTTAAGGGTATATAAGCAACAAATCCTGTAAACCTGCTTTCTTGTATGTAAATATGTAAATATGGGTATCATTTTATACAAAAAATCATTCCAATTGGATTGGAACTTCTAGAGATTAAAGTCTATGTTTGAGTTGCCTTACTGTAGGTATGACATAGTATCAGTTCTTGCAAATGCATTATTCTCCTTACAGGTATATGTTAGCCACACCTGACATTGTGCTTGTTGCTTGGCCTGTGTTTTGTGCAATAATTGTAATTAAAAGTAATCTGCCTTTTTAATTGTAAATCAATGTCATCTAATCCTTGTGGTAGCATTTTTTATGAGTTCACTCTGCTGGAGTCTTGGCTGCTGGTTGCTTGGGTCCTCAAGTTCCTCACCCTGTGGACTGGTGGATATTATCCTTACTTATAGTGATTATAGTAATGTGTTGTTGATACGTCAATGTACCAGTGTTAAACGCTGGTACATTGACATATCATGACAGAAATCATTATAAATGATGATTGTAATGTTGATGAGGTTTCTCAAACTTTTGGCTCCATGAACCCCCTGCACCCCCCCCCCCCCCCCATGTATATCTTTGTAACAATAATGTGATGGGTGTCCTTGTTTTTTTGTCTCAAATGGATTCAATGTTAGGAGTCATTTTTGACAATTTTAACCATAATCCTGATTTGGGATCAGTTATCAAGCCACCATTACGTAAATCTTTTCGCAAACCCCCTGCCGTCAAATGGCGAACCCCTAGGCGTATCCCACTTTGAGAAACCCTGGCCTACAGTGCCAAGCCTTCTTCTTTTAGTCTTCAGTTTGATCTTTAATGGAGCTTTATTTAGAGCACAAGTTTAACTCCTAAACAATAACTATCAGATAATGATATTGACTGGGACCTACAGTTTAACAAGCAAGCAAGATAGCTGTTGAGGATTAAATTGCATTTACAAAAGCATTGGAGAAGCTCGTCACTTATAAACTGGCCAATTTTGCTTTGACAGTTTTAGAATTATTGGTAAAGAAAATTATACCTAAAGGCCTTAGTCCAATACTCAATAAAATCCTAAATTCAGAGCAAATTCAATCTTAAAGATTGGGGTTAAGGTTGAATTTGCAAATGCGACTACTTGAATTGAGTGTCAAAAAGTTGTGTTTGGCATTCATTGAGTGGGGACGTTTTTTGGTTGCTGATTGTGCATCCACTTTTTAATAGGAGATCAATAACATAGATCAAATATTAGAATAAATACTGTGGATAGACTTTTAATTAAGTTGTTTTGCTACTAGCACCATCTGTTGACCAAACATAATATACACTTTGTATCTATGATTTAGTTAAATAGACAAACACTCACTCACACAAAGTAAAGTAAAGATTATAAACCTGTAAAAAAAGAACTTTTTTAATTCTGATTTTGAATTGATTTTTTTTGCTTTGCAATTTTGCTTCAGACTATAGAATGGCCAATAACTAATTGGTGAAGTGATATAAAGTCAAACAGAGCTGTGATAGCCCAATGGATATGACCTCTGCTTCAGATTCCGGAGGGTGTGGGTTTGAATCCAGTCCGGGGCATCCAAGTTTTCAGTGGTTTGCATTTTAAAAAATGAAATATCATGTGTCTCAAACGGTGAAGGAAAAACATTGTGAGGAAACCTGCATACCAGAGAATTTCCTTAATTCTCTGCATGTGTGAAGTCTGCCAATCCGCATTGGGCCAGCGTGGTGGACTATTGGCCTAACCCCTTTCATTCTGAGAGGAGACTCGGGCTTTGCAGTGAGCCGAATATGGGTTGTAATGATGAGTGCCATCTATTGGTGTCTGGGAAAAGTAACCATACCATATTAATTTTATGTCATCATCAGTAGATGTCTCTTTGTAATAAACTCAACCAGTTACGCATTAGCAACAGGTTGTAGTCTAATTATTATTATATTATTATTATCATCAACCCATATTTGGCTCACTGAGCTCGAGTCTCCTCTCAGAATGAGAGTAGTCTAATTAGAATCTTTTTATTAAGGAATTTAAATCTCTACTTGAATTTTTTTTTAATTTTTGAACCATAACCATACATAAAAAGCATAATTAAAATGATAACTGCGACATATTGACAACTTTTCTAGCTCAGTTGGTAATGCTGTGGTCCTGGGTTTGAGTCCCAGCACTGATCAGTATAGGCAGATAACTTTCAACTTTTACTACTTACCTTATGCACCCTAATTATGGGCAAAAGCATACCGCCAAGCAATTTAGCATTCCGGTACGATGATGATGATGATTTTTAGGCCTCCGTGGCGCAGTGGTATGCGCGGGTGGATTTACAAAACGGAGGTCCTGGGTTCGATCCCCGTTTGGGCAGATTGAGATTTTCTTAATTTGTCCAGGTCTGGCTGGTGGAGGCTTCGGCCGTGGCTAGTTACCACCCTACCGGCAAAGACGTACCGCCAAGCGATTGAGCGTTCCGGTAAGATGCCGTGTAGAAACCGAATGGGGTGTGGATTTTCATCCTCCTAACAAGTTAGCCCGCTTCCATAGTAGACTGCATCATCACTTACCATCAGGTGAGATTGTAGTCAAGGGCTAACTTGTAAAGAATAAATAAAAACATGATGATGATGATGACGATGATGAGGATGATAACTCTTGTCCCTCCCCCAGAAACATCCCCCTCCTCGGGGCGGTCGACCCCAGTGACGGGCGCCGCGGGCAGCGCATCCCCCTCGCCCTCCAAACTCTTCGTGGGCGGCCTCAGCTGGCAGACCAGCTCGGAGAAGCTCCGGGAGTACTTCGCCATGTTCGGTGCGGTCACCGACGTGCTCATCATGAAGGACCCTGTCACGCAGGTGAGCTGACTGGAGTCAGGAGTCTGGAGGTACCGCGGCGGTGGTGGTCAACCCTTCTGTGCGTACTTCTAGAGTTACCGGTATTATGTAAAAGAATCTTAAAATATTATTGGATGGGATGGTTAAGAATTTTATCGTAAATCGTTGAAATTGTTATTTACTTAATGTATTAATCTTAATTGTAATGACTAGAAGTACGCATAGAAGTGTATCAAAATTACGTGTTTATTATAAAGTAATTCTGAAATGGAATCGTTTCATGAGGTCTAAAAAAAAGTTTAAAGTTTTACAAAATATAACGGATTTCAAAATAACGAGCTGAGGTAAATTGATTTCAAGGATTAATCTGATTTAAATCTACAATTTCCAAAAAATTGTAGATTCCAAAAAATTGAAAATTGTAGATTTTAGTAGTAAAGCCTGAGCTTCGCAACTCACACACAGAAAGCCAGAAAAAGAGCTGCTTATATGATGGGTTGTCTCTACCCTATTATACGTGCCAAAAGCAAATCCCTCCACTCCAAGGTCACTCTCTACAAGACCTGCATCCGTCCAATAATGACCACGCTAGTGTAGTGTTTGCCCATCGCCCCAAGGCGCCCTTCAGGTCCTTCAAAACCGATTCATGCGTCAGGTCACGGGCGCTCCGTGGTTTGTGCGCAACAACGACCTACATAGAGACCTAGATCTCCCCACAATAGCCCAATATATGAAACAGCTCTCGAAAACTCATTTTGAGAGAACCGCCACCCACCCCAACCTACTAGTGGTAGAGGCTTGCAGCTACATCCCCGATACCAACGCTGATTGTAGATCCAGATGCCCAAAAAACGTCCTTTACGATCCTGACATAACGAACAACAATGAAAAGAAAGAAAGAAAGAAAAATGCGTTTATTTCAAAATTATGCCACACATCACAATATCTCCAGTACACCAGGACAACAAGACAATACCCTGCGATGTGTGGCATACCCCAGAAAATGGCCCCAGCTCAGCATAATGCTACGTGACCATTTGAATTAGCACACAATGCTTCCCAGGCAACACAAACACAAGCTACACAGCGTCTTCGCCGGCGAAGACGAGCTCCCCGATATCTGACGTCACCCAGACGTGGTCTTTTTAACTCACGATCTCAAGGCGCCTAGACTGATACACTCAGGCCAAAACACCCTTTCCGAACAGCCCTCTAAGCCGAGGTCCGAGTCTCAGAGAAGACGCCCTTAGAGAGTCGTTTCGCCCATTTACTCTGCTTCTGCCTTCGGACTCCATCAGGCGATGCTTCTGCGCTCGCTCAAACCCCCCGGTGACGCCGATGAGGTCCCATAAGGAGCCTACGGCACTTACACAATCAGGAAAAAAAATGCTAAAGCTCGTATTTATTTATTTTGAAATCGGTTATACAAAAATGCAAATACGAAACTAAAACTTATCTTCAAGCATTATTTTTAATTTTTAATTTAAAAATAAATACATCCTGTATATTTTCATTTGCCTTGTTGGTTGACCTTTGTGGATCATGAATTCATGGACATATTTTGAATTTTGAATTTCCAAAAAAAATATCTGTAGCAAGCAAGCAGCCTGGAGTAAGTCGTAAGGCGTAAGTTGGTGATGTTCAGTCCCATGCTTCGGAGAGCACGATAAGCTGTTGGCATTATTATTAAGGTCGAATAATGATTTTCAGGGTGAGACCACTACACTGCATTGGAGCAGTGTGGTGGTTTCAAATATTGTGCCAAAGAAGAGAAGGCCTTTTTGATTAAATACATTTTTGTGTGTCACTGCATTTAGTCAAACTCGTACTTTAAATATACAGGATGTTATTTATTCGGTTTTTTTTTCACAAAAACTTTGAATAATATGCTTTTTGAATAATATGCCAAATGATAATATTCTTACTATTGATGTTGTGAAAACTTCTTCTTTTTTTGGTTTTTGAAATTTTGAGTAATTTTTAATTGATGATATTTTTATTTTGGTTTTGGTTAATAAAGTATGTAGAATTAAAAATTACTCTCGATAAAGATATGAATTAAAATTAAAATATGATTAAGTTGTAGTTTTTTTTATTAACTGGTTTTACGGCTCTGGGTTGCAGCCCTATGAGCCTGGTTTCTTAAGTTATAGGCGACCTACAAAGCACAGATAATAAAGTGTTGTTTGTCCAAAGACAGCCATAGACTAAACGAAGCCGGAGCGAAATTGGGTCAGTGCTATTTTACGAGTATCGGATAGGTTAGGTAGATGTAGGGACTGGAGAGTGGTTTGGGTACCATAAACAAAATGATTTTTTTTTAACTTTTTTTTTAAATGTTTTTTTTTATTGCATTATTAATAATAATTATAATAACATTATTCTATATACATAAAATAAAATCTGGTCAGGCACGCTTATGGGAGACCATGATGCTAAAAGTGTACATACTCGAGCATCGCGGGGGTTTAATATGTAGATGATGGAACGAATAAATGGCTATACAATTTCCGCATTTAGCGGAATCAAAAATTCACAACAGACTGTAAGTAAATACAATTATTTCGGCTTGTTGAAATCGTCTCAAAATACTTATTTTATTATTTTAAGATTTTCTTTGAAAAACAAGGGTTTTATTTTGCAACTCTGTACCTAAAAATCCCCTGATATTCTCGGATTTTGGAAATGCAATCTTTTTAGCTTTAAACCAATCCAAACGTGGTTTGGTATTATTTTTTTTATTTTCCTAAGCGTACTCTCCAATATTGAAGGCTATTAGTTGGTGGAGGTACTCAACAACCTTATAGGTCTCCTAACTAACGCGTTCGATTATATCTCTCACCCTGTATCTATCGGCTCCCTATCTATTAAATTATCCGTCATCTTGAAAACAACTCCTTAAATTTATTTGGATTATTTTTTTAGTTTCGACACCGATTCTTTCCTAAAGGAAAGTCTTTTGAAAGGAATAGTGTATTTTTCACAATTCAGTGTTTCATATTTTTGACCTGTTCTACTGTTTGGTAAGGAAACAAAAAAGATCTATTTAGACGAGTATTTTTTTTTATTTTCAAATTTTGTTTATGGTACAGTAGAAGAAGTAAGCAATAGTTGGGCTATGGTTGGAATTACGTATTTAGGTACACTAAAATATACATAAATAGTCTAATAATGGCATGCTAGTCTCACTAACATTCTAGAAAATTGTTAGGTAATAGACTAAACCTTTCTATAATCTCTTGACCTGTCTCTATGTTATATATTACGATTTGAAGTCTATGGTAGATTCCCGTTTTTGTAAGTTAGTGTTGCCATATTGGAAAATCGTTAGGGTAGCTTGTTTTCTTTCAGTTTGTAATAAAAACGTATTGTTTTTCAAATGTAGATGTCTAAAAATCAGTAAATTCTTTGTGTTTTTTTTCGCTATTTTACAATTCATAATTATAGATTGAGGACGAAAATACTATACTCATTCTCTACTTAATTAATTTGCATGTAGCAACACTAACTCCAAAATTTCCAATTTAACATGGTGTACATTTCACTCATTAGAAATATAGCTAATTATATTAAGCAGGTTGTTAATTTAATATACAAAAAAAATAGTAATAAAAAGTATTTTTTAGCATAGCAACACGGGGGTGAATTTTTTTCTAAATACTTCCAAATTGGTAGAAATTTTACAATAACGGTGATATTGCTTGGTAGGATTTTAGACAATTTTGCTAGTTATTTAAATAGTTCTTACGTCGATTATGTATTAACATATATTGTTTTGGGTTGTCATATATATAAAAATTACCATCTGTATGGTAGTCACCCGTTTTTTTGTTACAAAAGTTATACATAACAAAGTAAACATTTGTTATATAGTTTTATAATGAAAATAACCGTATTTTTACATGTCCTTATAGTAAGAGTTCTAGTTACTAAAAATAATTGAGCATGAAAAGTAATATACTATATCATATATTTTTACATCCCGTAAGAATCCCTGAATTTGTGAATTTTGTAATAACCAAGTAATATAGGTTTTTGTTGGTAAATTCTGGATATATTTATTAGTTTTGTATTAACATTTGTATCCTATCGACATGCAAATATTTTTGCACTTTAAACGCAATAGTCCAATAGTTTTTCGTGTGATTTAAAAGGGGTTGGAACATGGACTATTGTCGTATCAATAGTCTGCATTTTAATAGAGGGGAAGGTTTTTTGGAACAGCCAATGAGGAAACAACTGAAACTGTTAGGGTGGGATCATAAAATATACGTATTTTTGATATTGGCTTAGGTCTGTTAGTTTTGTATATTTATTTGATCTTTTTTAAAGAATGTAATTAATAATTGCTTTTTTTAAATAAGTAATAATTAGTGGTATGAAAGGGAACTAAAGGCGTATGTTGAGTTGGATTTGCGTGACAAGAATTGATAAAATAAGGAATAAATGTATAAGAGGAAGTCTGAAAGTGATGCCAGTGACAGAAAAATTGAGGAGTAGAAGGTTAGCTTAGTATAGACATGTATTGCGGAGAGGAATGCCAAAGAAGAGATGTTTGGAGTGTGTGAAAGAGGACATGTGTGTAAAGGGAGTGGATCAGTTGACGAGTGATAGCGGCAAATGGAGGGGATTGACCTATTTTGCCGACACCATTTTAGTGGAATAAGGTAAAGGAGATGATGCAAACGCAAGGCAAAGTTCGAAGACATTTGATGTTAATAGATAAGTTTGTATCAATAGACTAGTGTATTGTCTATAGTCACTTCACAAGTAGCTCCATCTAGTAACTTTAAAGTAAAAACAAAATAGTAATGTAATATTAAGAAGCGGTGATAGCCCAATGGAAACCTGCATACTAGAGAATTTTCTTAATTCTCTATTTGTATGAAGTCTGCCCATCGCATTGGGCCAGCGTGGTGGACTTTTGGCCTAATCCTTCTCATTCTGAGGAGTCTCGAGCTCAACAGTGAGCCGAATATGGGTTGATAATGATGATGATGAATACTCAGAAGGGGTTTTATTCTATTTCTTTTCGATTTAAACACTAATAGTTTCAGTTAGTTTCCTCGTATCTGTCGTGAAGTTTTGTCAAAGTACCCGCAAAAAAATAATATCGAAGTACCCGCAGAAATGTTTGCATGCGTGCCCTCCCCGAGCGGCTGACTGAGTGTTGCCGCGCGCAGCGCTCGCGCGGCTTCGGCTTCATCACGTTCCAGGAGGCGGCCTCCGTCGACAAGGTGCTGGCCGTCCCCGTGCACACGCTGGACGGCAAGCGCATCGACCCCAAGCACGCCACGCCCAAGAGCGCGCCCAAACCCGCCAAGACCAAGAAGATCTTCGTGGGCGGTGTTGGACAGGACACCTCGGCTGACGAAGTGCGCGCGTACTTCGCCCAGTTCGGCCCCGTCGAAGACGCTGTGATGCTGATGGATCAGCAGACCAAACGCCACCGCGGCTTTGGGTTTGTGACCTTCCACTCTGAGGAGGCTGTGGAGCGCGTGTGTGACATACACTTCCACACGGTGAAGAATAAGAAGGTCGAGTGTAAGCGCGCTCAGCCGAAGGAGGCGGTCGCGGCGGCTCCGTTGGCGTTGGGTAAAAGGCTGGTGTTGCGACCGGGGCGTGGGTTGGTTTACGGGGGGGTTGGAGCGGTGCCGACGGCTCACGCGTACCGGTACGCGCCGTACGCTCTCCCGACTGCCGCGCCGACGCTGGTCGCGCCGCCCGCGCCGGCACCAGCGCCCGCTGTGCCGCAGTTCGGTGCGGCGTACTCCCTAGCGGGGGTTGATATGTCGTCGTTCCAGGGCGTCGACTGGGGCGCCATGTACGGCGTGCCCATGTACATCTAAGCGCCCACGACCACGCTCTGCGCGTGTGCGTGTCGCCCACCGCGACTAGTGTTTGGCTGATTGTACAGGCTATAAATGCCCGGCAAATTAAAAAAAACGGTTGAAGTGAAACTTCTTTTACAAAAAGATTAAAGATTCCGACTAATTGTGTTCGGTTTCATAATGCATGGGCAGCACGCATCCGATTACTAATTTCGTAACGTATTCACCTTATACTCCTGAAGTCGAGCGTGCGTAAAGAAGTTTTACTTCAATTTTGGAGGGCGTTCCCAAAATTATAGTGCAAATATTGGAACAACTCAGTTTGATACTTGCAATTTAATTTTTTTTTATATTTTAAACCCGTCAACTGTCGAAACTCCACGGGCGGGTCGTCAATAAATATTACTTGACTTCCGCCTCTTCAGTAGCGCTATTCTGTAACAATGTTTGGTATTTTTATAAATCACCTAATATCTTTCTCATTCTTTAGCATCGTGTTAGACAGAGAGAGATATATGTGAATTCCTAAGTAGCGTGTTATAAAAATATCATTACAGAATAGACCTACAGTGTCTCGTCGAGCGATATACTTTGCACAGACTAAAAAAATTAGTGTCACTTGAAGGGTTAAATGGTTTTTTTTTTTAATTTGTCGGGTGATTTTAGTTTCACTAAGTAGCCAAACCCTACTCGACGCGTCGGGGCGCCCACGACCACCCGCGACCCGCTCGCAGCCCGTTTGTTTTCTCTCCAAACAGTTCCTATACGATTGTTTTCGGCCTGCAGTGTTGTTGTATCTCAGTGTACCACTCACATAATGACTCACTACATCGTTTGTCATCGTATTTTCGTTTTTGCAATCATCTAACATTGTGTTTTCAACGAAATTACTTAATTATCGCCATTTTACGTAAAATGGCGACCATAGTGGTAGTAGCAAATAGTGGCGTTATTTTAACTAAAAATCATTATTTACTTAATTTCGTTGAAATATTTGTACATCAAAGTATCACAGTCACTTGTTGCAACATAATATAGTTATTTAAACGAAATGGCCTCAATAGCTCAGTTGTAAAGGAGTCAGATTCATCACCGAGAGGTGATCGTTCGATCCTCGATCGTCGGTATATTGTCGTACCTCCTAATAACACAGTCTTTTTCGACTATTTGGAGGGGAATATTGGTCATATTTAAAAAGATATGGTAAATATTTTTTGTAAAAAAAAACAAAGGATCTTGATTACACCATTTTACATCAAGTGGCTGTGATATTTTGTTGTACGATTATTCCAACGAAATAACGTTTTTTAGTTGAAAAAACGTCACTATTTGCAACTAAACTAACTATTTACTAATGCCATTTTACGTAAAATGACGATAATTAAGTAATTTCGTTGAAAACACAATGTTAGATGATTGCAAAAATGAAAATACGATGAAAAACAGTGTAGTGACTTAATATTTGAGTGGTACACTGAGGTACAAGATGACCCTGAGGGTCCGGCTCGTCAAACTCCAAGGCTCATCGTCGTAGGTTTAAGGTCAATTTTCTCGAAGCAATATTTTTTGGTCCCCGGCGGCCCGAAGCAAAGATACGCATTTTTTTTTTTTACTAAATAACTAATTAAGGCGAAGATCTCAGATAATTTAGTTTGTCCTCGATATATATACTTAGAGAAACGAAAAAAAAAAAGTTTTTTTTTTGTCTTACTAGTGCGTACTTATGTTTGTGTCTTGGTTTTGTAATGTAGTTTTTAATATAGTTAATGCACGCTCGCAGGCGATATTATTATTATTATTCTTAATTATTTGTAGCGTATAGTTGTGAGGAGAATCTCATGCAGCTCTGTATTGTATTTTTTATAAATAATTTATTAAAATTGCGTACATTATTACGCCGCGTGACGTGACGTCTATAATATATTACATATTTTATAACTACTATATATACTAAATAACGAATATATACGTACTCGAATCAGTATTAAAATTTCGTGCCATTTATATGAAAAAAAAATATATTCAAATTGTGCCAAATCTTCTGACAACTTTTTTTGTTAACTGTGCTAGTTGACTTTGAATACAAAGTCATATACATTATTATTGTTTTCAAAAACAAAAGGTCATTATTCGTTTTACTGTCATAAATAATAATAATACCTAACCACTGTCACTTATGGAATGGGAAAGTATAAACCCACACCTAAAAATTCCGGGAAAAACTTATATTTCCCTGAATTTTCAAGTCAATACATACATTCTTCGGTATATATATAATTCATAAATATACGTAAAAGTAAGTAGGCACACACGATATTGAAACTAAAATACCTGTATAATGAAAAGTAAAAAGCCACCTCTAAATATTTACAAATGAACATTAATATCAACATCAGACCTGTTTTGGTTTGCATATAGCAGACTTTTTTCAAAATACCATAAACCATAAGTTGGATATACGTATACTAAAACCGACTTAATACTACATACTAAATAATATAATGTGACGTCAATCAATTATACCTATGTATAACTAAGATATACGTACGATATCAACAACATATACATCAATCAACATATATATACGCCAAATAAACATTGTTTTTTGGTGTATATATGTTTATGTTAACAAAAACAAACATCAAGATAATATTTATAGATGAACAAACTAAAATACGCTAACAATTAATGTGTATGTCAACCGTAATATATGTAAAACGTATATATCTGTCAAAGCAACGTCACACGGTCGTGACGCAATTAGTGTCACGTCAGAATGTGACTCAAACAGCGTCACGTCAGCGTCAGACATATGACGCGCACGTCACGCGGCGTCGCGGCTCACTCATACATATCTAACTCGAAAGCAATCATTATTACTGCATTGTATGAATGTATTTTTTATGTATGGAGTTGTAGTATGTATTTGTATGACGTATGGACCCCATGGATTGCGGTGTGTTTTGAGGTTTTCTTTATTTATATTTACTACATATTAGAAATTTAAAATTTATACTTAATTTACTATTTAAAAATAATGTTTCCTATATTTATTTAACATGCAAACAATATTTGTATATACTACGAGTATATATGATAGTTTATCTTGCTTTGGACTGTTAAAAACTATAGATTACATACTTACATATTATATATATGTATACTGTTTTGTTGTCTATAAAGAGAAAAGACATGACATTTCACTGAAATACTCTTGCAAATGGAAAATTACATCTTCTATATTTTGATCATCTACAATATCACAATGAAAAATAAATTACATATGACCATATAAGGATTATTCCTTATATGGATATTCCCAGTATCAGGTACCGTACCCAGTGATTCTTCAACTCTACGCATATACAAGATTATATTGTATGGTATATATCGTATATATGTATATATCTTTTTTAAACAAAGCGTCAAACAAAGAGGCTCGACTGAATAAACCTCGAAAAACGCTGCAATCACTGCGATGCCCCGCCATATCACACACGTGTCCGTCGAATGCAAGCGATAATATATCTTAAACGTATTGCAGTGTGGTCGAAAGTCGCTCGCCTCGACACACTGTGAGAGTAAACCATCAAAACCGATCGTTTTGAGCATTTCAGATTAGAACTCCTCCGAATTTTACGGCCCCATTAATTCCTTTTATTGCAAAAATTTCTGGAACTCTGTGGCAGATATAAAAGCTCGGGGAATGATTTTTCGCTTGTTTGACCCGGATTCACTGGAACAGATAGATAGGTGAACCAAACTTACAAAATGGCCTCTTTGCTGCAATAAAGTGATATCTCGCATATTACTGTTTTATAGGAGGCTGTTTTATAAAGTTTCATGTCGAAACTAATGTGTTTTTAAGTATTATATTATTTTAAAGACAAGACACTTTTTCGAAAAATAACCGCAATTATTCACACACGATTAAAAACTCGAAAGAATTCTAGTAGCAATGATACTCATCTAAAATGTTTACAGTACTGGCAAGAACTCTTAAATCAATACACGCATTCGTGTCTCGATTTGCGTAAACAATGGTCTGCCGAGAATCTCATTCGAGATATTTTAACAAATCACTCGTATTTTCAAACAGCGAAACTTCCATCATTACTACGCGATGATTGCCAAAACTCGCTGGCATTTGAGGTTTCTACTTTTGTGGCCTGTATTCACTTGGCAATAATTGTCCAGTTAGAAACTCACTGGCATTCAAGGACTCTCCTTTTGTGACGTAGCCTATTTACACTTGGCATCATTAGTATAGTAGAAACTCGCTTATTTTGTAACGTAGCCTGATTATACTTGGCAATAATTGCCTAGCTAGAGAATCGCTGGCATTCGAGGACTCTCCTTCTGTAACTTAACCCGTTTACACTTGGCAAGAATTGTCTAGCTGGAAACTCGCTTTTGAGAACTATACTTTTGTAACGTAGCCATAATTTCCTAATTTTAATATCCTAATTCCATTTCTCTATTGAGGCCTAGTAGAAGCAAGCAGTTCCATTCTAAAAAATAATTTTAAGCCACAAAAACGCGGTTTTGATGGTTTTTGCGATGGTTGTCGCCCATGGTGGTCCTTTAGTGCGTATTTTAGTTTAGTTAGCAGTTGTAAGGGAATGCGACACTAACACGGAGTGTATATGACAATAAGCTAAGTATAAGGTAGCTGTAGTTGCCGCTTGTCTATGCCTGGACCCATAGCCCCTGGTTGGGCGCCATTTGAAAATGAAAATTATCGTTTTACCCCCTATTTATAAGTGACGCCTGTAAAGTTGTGATGAGCCTTCTTTATTTTTTTGGGGAACTGAATATAATGCCACTATGCTTGAAGTGATTAAATAAATTAATAATTTATAGACTCATCAATGCTTTATGGTAGTCAGGCGCAATTCTATTTGAAAATACAAAAATGATTTTTACTCCGATGCAACAAAAGGGTATGTTTTAACATATTTCATTCAAACGTGTAGGTCATTTGTTTAAAGACATACTAGTCTGTACTAATAGTGAAAATTTGAATAGCGCATGAAGTAAACTAAAAATTTTATATTTTTTCACAGCTCTATGCCTGCAGACAGGCGAATTTAATAATAACTTGATGCCTTCACGCGTTTCAGAGGAATCGTGTCCTGTGACATACAGACTAACAGACAACAATGTTTATTAATGACGACAAATACGGAGCGCTAAAAAGGTACTTATTACTATTTTGCCAACATAATTAACAGTTTACTTTATTAGTATACTAACTTAGAGCGTGTTTTATATTTTTATAGAACTAAAATATTATCCAGTAAGAGATGTTATGGACCGCGTGCCAGCAATGGCTAGATGCACTGCATTTTAGAAAGGCTTGAGGTTTGTCAGCTCCTGCTCTTGCTATAGGTTTGTTTGGACATGATCTGAATAGCAAAAACAAAATACAATATCACCGATTTCACGATGCAAACTAATCTCCGCCGTGACCAAAGAAATGTAGGAAAACTTAGCACCTACGAAGCAATATAGCAGACCGACACGTTAATCGATTTGAAGACGATATTCACGTATATAGTAACTATACTTACGGTAGGCGATCAAGATCACAAAGCAGACCGACCATATTGGGTCCAGCATGTTACACTAATAAAAATGTCGAAAATCCCTTATTTTATTTTCATACTAGCAGACGCGTAGTTCTCGGTTTTTTTTTTAATGTGGGTTATTTTAGAAATAGCTGCCAATATCTTGATTGTGCAACTGTCAACCTAACTAAAATTAAATCCAGACCTGTATTAGATTTTAAGCTATTTAAGCAATCGCTTTGGGCATCTCATCTAGAACACCAGAGACGATCGAGACAAAAAGGTTGTAAACCAAAAGTTCAATAACGCATCAAGCATGAGATAAGTACCGGAGGAATAAAACATACATATTGTACCTACCACACGTAGGTATTTTTTTTTTATTTACTCCTAACTGACAATACTTGGGGGGACAACAGGGTAAGATTGTCAAGGGCAAATAACCTTAATCCAATGATTAAACCTGATAACTGTCCATGATTGGCGAACTTTCAGCCTTCCTAAAATGGGGTATGTCTGCCTGTCATAGGCTCTCGGTTTTATTTCGTCCGGCCATTGTAGTTTGGCATATAATTGTCATTATTCCGTATATTAAAGCTGGCAGGTTTCCGACTGGCATGCCATTAAAATGCAACGTCTGCTGAATGGGAGTTTCTTTGAATGCGCGCTGCAGTGGATAGGTAGAATATTACTTGTACATCTTTCTTTGTTTGGAAAGTAGCTGGCTCAGGAAGAGTGACCTACATTGACACAACGGCTTTTATGCGCTTTTTTTATTCCTAATACGTCACATTTTGCGTCGCTAGGAACATGTTTTTCTTTGGAGATGTTAGAGATGCACACTTGAGTGCATCGTTTTTTTTTTTTTGTTGTAACTGCTGCTCACTTGGTCATACGAGTGTGTATTGTGTAAATAGTGCAATAGGGTCACACTGTAAACGAATGTTTATTTGTGCAGATTATTCATATTTTCAAATTTTTATGATACCCAGTGTATTTTTAGTAGAGGTTTTAATGGTATCACTTACTGAATAAAGATAATAATTTTACGATCAATAAATGTTCAATGCGAACCTGAAGTATTAAAATTATATGTAAGTAATTATTGCGTGCAATGGCATTTGATTTGGCATCATAAATTATAATACAAGATTAAAATTGTTTTAAAAGATAAATATGATTCATTAATTTCAATTAATTATTATCTAAAAAGCTCGGAGCGGATATGATCTGATTATATTGCATAAGTATTTTTAATATAGCTCTGAGAAATCAGTCGGCCAACGGAATAACCATTCGGTGGCTTAAAATAGATTTACGTAATTAAAGGAGACGCGAGAACAGTATTAGAAACAGAAAGTTTGTAATGTAACGCGAAGAAAGGGGAAGCTTTGCATATGTTCGCTCAACAAGCTATTTTTATCCCTATATGCTTGTCCCAAAAAGGCTTTAAATTTAGTTTTCCATAAATAATGTCCGGTTCACATCATTCCAGTCTGTAAGCGAGTCACTACAGTCTAATTCTGGAATGTTTCATATCCCTTAATGACTAAATCAATGGTCTTTGTTAGGTATTCGTAAACTGTTGAAACAATAACCCTATGTGACATTGATTTCAATTAAAAGGTTATTTTTTTATTTTATTTTTGGAATTTAACACTGGAGTGGAAATAGTCGATTATTTATCAGTTTTATTCTATAGATATACAATGCTGGTTTCGACCACTGGAATAATGTGAGTCGGGCAAGAAGATACTTAATTTGAAATTAGCGTAGGTTTAGGAATCTCTAAAAGCAATACTCGAAACTTAATATTCTCTGTGATTAGAAAAGTATTAATAACTATTAATGATTATTATTATAATAAAAGACGATTGATGGTTGTGTTTGTGCAATTCCTAGTTTTTAAGTCGAAATTTTCCTCCCGAGGACTTGGTCCTCCATTGTAATGATCTGAGTACTTAAAAAAACTGAGGGTAGGTACGCAATGATTGGCATTGCTGTACCTGCTATCCGATGAGTTATATCTTGTAACTTAGCGGAGTTAGTGATGGTGTTTATAGTACTTGGACATGTATATTACTTGCCATTTTATTTCGTGTACCACGCAAAGACAAGCGGCAGTGTAGAGCTAAATGCATGCGGCAGCTTTGCCGGCCACATTCCTTGCCGGTCGGCACACTTCTACCCCGGCTTGTAGTGTTTAGAATGCTCTAGAAGAGGGGAGCGAAAGTTTTAGGGGGGGTTAGTGCGTTCTCTGTCCCGCGCAGACGAGGATTGAGTTGTGGTTTGCGTATACATTCTAGGTTTTGTGAGTGTCAATTTTGTAGAGCTTAGAATGTTTTGTATTCAGCCTGGATACTACAGCGCGGTGCGGGGTAGCATGGTATAAGTGTAGGGGGGATAAAGAGTAGTGTGGGGATAGTTCTCTGTCCCGCGCAGACGAGGACTGAGTTGTGGCTTGCCTATAAATTCTAAGTTTTGTGAGTGTCAATTTTGCTGTGTTAATTATAATTGCGGGTAGATCTGATATCTACAAGCCGGGGAGCCCGAATGCTATATCACATTGTATACACATCCCTATACTATTATAATAGCAGTATTCTTTATATTTAAGTAGGTTAGAACCTTCTGAGATTGCCCGCGTATTGCCGCGTCTGACATGCCTTGACTGTTCCAAGTCCGAAATGGTGATGTATTTTCTTTTTTTGTTGTATAAAAAGCAAGAAATAAGATCTCTGCAAAAAGCTTGCCATCTCTTTCGCACGTACGACGTGAAGTGTAATATAAATGTAAGTAACTTATCTATTTTTTATTACTCATGACATTTGAAAGTTGATTTTTTCTGTTGTTTTTTTTAGACTTATTGTATTTTGGCTTTGGTTCGGCGCAGACGCGGCAATCGCATCGCCCGTCGGATAACACCTTTTGTATATTAGCATTTTTTTCCTAAAATTCTCAGTATTAGATGGTTGAATTTAATATTAATTATTGTGATGTCTCACTTAGTAACTTAGTAACCCCTCCGCGCCTCCGCGTCTTGCCAAATGACTGACGCGGCGGCCACGCCTCTAGTTTAGTATGTACTTAATTTTTTTTATATATACCCTCGTGTATATCAGTCTCACCATCCCACGGGACGGTGGGTCTTTGAATGCTAACAAAAGTATATTTATATTTTTTCTTTTTATAAAACACTGTATTAGTTTGGTAACCGGGCCGGCTAGCGACCAACACGTCCGTCCTGTTCGCTGTCACTTTGCCAACTACCCGCAAAATTCTGTTTTGTGTTCAAATGTGACGGCGAACGGACGGCCGGAAATGTCGCGTACCGGCTTTTAGTAGTAGTTTTGTATTTAGTGGTCTTAGTATTTTGCCCGTACATAACTGTATGTAATGGAGCACCTAGCTACCCGATGTGTCATTACATGGATAATATTAGAACAATAAAATGTGTGTTTTATTTCTTAGTACCATGTGTTCTATGGGAGAGAGTCTTGCTGGGTTTTTCTTTACACGGAGTCCTTCTAGCTTTGAGTGCACGTTGGTTGCCTACATTATTGAACGTAGAATGGCGCCTTGCTGAGCGGGGCGAGCGGTGAGTCGACGTAGTGATAGTTACACTCCAGGCATGCGTATGCAGTTCCCAGTTACCGGTAGCCCGCGACTTGACTAACAGTAAACCTGAACCCCCGTACTTCGATGGCATGGTTGGCATGTAATCATACGTAAATACAAACAATATACTCGTATCTTCCAAATTCACTGTCAATTCTTGCCACACGTTGGTTGTGAAACGTGCTATTATGTTTGTCCCGACGTCGAGACTACTTCGGCGTCGAGAGAAACATCGGGGCCCCGATTCGGTGTGCCGTTTGTGTTGTGACTACCCGCGGGGTGAAAACAATTGTGGCGACGAAAACAATTGTGGCGACGCGGCAAAGATGCAGCTCGGGGTGGCTTACGACGCCAGCGCCACATTGGGTGAGGGCCGACGACCTAGACACGTAGTGTAGACCTTGTAGTGTCGCTTCGCTTGAGACCTACAGTCTTCCTGGTTTGACTCTAATTTGCCAAAAATAGGCCAAAAGTTTGCATTTTTTGCTCAAATTAACAAATCTGATTTGTAAAGTAAGGCCCGCTGCCTTAGATGAGAGATTATAAAAAAAATGTACGACTGTATACGATCGCGGCCATTTTGTGGTGAAGTCAAAATGGTGGCCGGCCGCGTCGTGGTAGTGGTTGTGGCCTAAAAACTAGTAGAACATTTGTGAGGGGGCTTTATAAATTCTAAAGATTTAAATATAGAATATAAATTTTTGTGTAATAGTTAAATTCAAATTGGTTCTATTTAGAACTTGTACATGTAAGGTGACAAATATAATTAATGGTAAAGTTTTCACAAATACCCTCCTAAATTTTTAACCAGTTTTTAGGCTTCTCGAGAAGTGTTTGCTAACAAAAGCCTGCAGTAGACCAGAGTAGTATAAGGATAAGACAATAATAAAGGGAGACGTTGCCAACTAAGACGCTATTAATACTAATTTTACGCGCGCAATATCCACCGCCAGCGAAGCTAAGGTAGTTTATAGCTGTGCTCGTTTAAAACTGATTTCGGTTAGTTTATATAGTTTACGAGTGTGCATCGGAAAAGTAATAGAATTTGGACGAATTGCTACTTTATAGTATAAAAAACAATCAACTAGAGTAAGTATTTATTTAACTAATCGATATCTACCATAACGCATGTCTTCTCACTAACGGTATTTCATATATGATTCCATAATGTACGTATGTATTGTGTAGTAACGTAACTTAATACTTAGAATTTCAAACGGATTTATATTGTCGCTTTTTTTTTACTATAAAGTCTAGGCTTGTGTGCTAGTAGTCACAGTGTATCGCGTATGCTGAATTCGTCAGATGAAACGTCAAAGCGTCGATACACAACTTTTTCAGATTACGGAAAGTCTTGACAGCCTGGATTTGTTATGTACTACGTATTAGAGCTGTTCCAAATGAAAATCATGTCGCGACATAAAACAGCGGGGATTAGCGCAGAGCTGGCTGATTGTAGTTATTTCTGCCACACTAAGACATTAGTTCAGCCTATTCATCCTATTAAAATATGCAGCGCTAAATTGTTAATAGAATTTTTTTTTCTGCGGCCAAAACGTCGTAAGCGCTATATTACGTAAGAATTACGCGGTGCTCAAGCTTTTCGCTCAAGGGCAGGCGACAAACATGTTGAAACATGACCGCCGCTTTTCGCATGGCTGGAAGCAGTGGCTCTTGGACTAAGTATGTGTAACTACAAAGTGGCTTTGATCAAACCCAAACGCGGTGTGTGCAAAAATTTTGCAGCAATCGATGGTATGGCCTGATCTCGCACAATTATGACATTGTTGCCTCTCTGTATCAATTCTATTACTGCCTTCAACATAGTAATCTAACAAGAAACTCTGAAGTGCGGCGATATCGCCACAGTCGAGTGATGTCTTCTCTAGTACGTAGTACACTACTGCTCTACTACATAATAACTCTATGGTCAGCCTAGACTTTGTAAATTATGTACAAAGTTATTTTTTTTTTTGACAAACATTCCAAAGCATAGCTTTAGCTTAGCTCTCGATGGATATTACGCAATTCGCCATAGACGAAAACAATACATTCCTCTCTAGTCATTTTAATATGTTTAAGATTCTAAAGTTGTATGGAGGGAAAAAATCTACAAAACTCTAATCTTGCTCAACTTCTCGCCTAGTAGGCCGAGAGCCCACGGTCGCCGGTCCTTCGCTGTAGTAACAATGTTATAATTGTCTACGGTTATTATACCAGGTACGATAACCATAGACAATATTTCAGGGATTTAACCCAATTGGTTTGACACTTGAGAGAAATAATTGGGTCGCAACTTAGGAATATAAACAAATATCAATAGTTCATTGAACTTTCAATATTTGTAAGTTTCGTCTTTAGAAACTGGCAAAAAATGGTTAAGGAACAACCCAATATGGTGTGACATTAGTTTGTGATTATAGAGTAGGGTCTAATGCCTTGTTACTATAGTGTAAGTATGACGAACACTGGCTCTTGGTCCATAGTTGTAATCTTCTATTCTACGAAAAGCTTAAGCAGTAGTGATGTGCCATACACCGTACATGCCATAGCACAGCGATGACGTCACACTAGTGACACGCCCACATGCTTCGCGATTCCAGGCTCACTGGACCAAATGTACTCACAGAAGTGAAAAATAAAAGTACTTATATTCTTAATTAATTAATAAGGTTAATAATATATACATGGATTAAATATACAACTTTTGGATTGGTATAATATAAAGTATGTTATGAAAAAAAAAAATATGTTGTGTGTTTTAAAATGTACGGCAGAAGCTAGAGTAGTGATGTAGTGTAGTGATTTTGAAAATTTACATATTACATATATAATATAATATTATTAATACATAAGTGAACTAACCGAAAAGCAATAACATTAATATTATTATTATTAATATATTAATACAGCACGCGCGCGCTGTGGCTAAGACACGACACGTATGAGATAACCAAGTATATAATACAATACGTCACCTAGAGCCACTTATGCGAGGCGATGCGACAGGCGACAGACATGTTGAACCATGACCGCCGCTTCTCGCATGGCTGGAAGCCGTGGCTCTTGGACTAAGTATGTGTAACTACACAGTGGCATTGCACTACGCTGATGCTGAAGCTTTGATCAAACCCAAACGCGGTGTGCGCAAACATTTTGCAGCTATCGATGGTATGACCTGATCTCGCACAATTATGTCATTGTTGCCTCTCTGTATCAATTCTATTACCGCCTTTGTATCATATTGGTTTGGTTTGTCTATATTCAAACCACAGGGGACTGAGACGGGGGCGGGCGGTATCACGCACGCCTGTCAATGAATGAATGAGAAGTGTGCTTGCTACATGCTCACTCGCTTCTCTATGTCATTATTCATTGCCTCGTATCCTGTGCAATGCACTGGCAAAAACTGGTGATTATGCGGTTTATTGATGTACGAAATATTGATTAATGACAATTTGATAAAAGAAATTCAGGTATCTTACAGGTAATATGCTTCGACACGTAGTTTTACGGAACAGAGCCATATTCCATGTGTTTACTCTGACATTGAACATGAAATGGCTAATTAAAATCTTTGCGATGTTATTATGGGCTTGGTCAAATCTTCAAGATGGCGACACGGCAGCGCGCGCTATTACATGTTAGATTATTATTATACACTCTGCATACAAAATATTACAATATTTTTGTATAAATAGGATTGGTGTATTCAGTAGTTGGTATTTGTATTTTTAAAAGGTTAAATAATCGTGATAATTATTCGATAAACTACACACTTGTTGATAAGTGACGTGATTTAATGTTTAACACGTAGTGCGTGGGAGAACGCCGCTTGGGGCGTGCGGCCATATTTTATTTTTACCATAGACTATAGACGCAAGCCACGCGCACTGTGGTAGCACAGACAAATCCTAAAAGTATAGTACATGGAGTATTACTCCAAGGTAATAGTTGTTTTATTTGTTTGAAATTAAGAAAAAATCATTTTTGCTTCGGAATTTTTTTGCTAACTCATATTTTACTTAAGTAATAAAACTCCCAAACAAATATAACATACTATAAAAATAATGATGCCTCGAAAATATTGAGGTGACAATGTTTTTAAAAATTATGCTGTCTGTTGGTACATTGCGCGTGCATAGAAATCGATAAAATGCTACATATTGTGTTTTTATCGCGAAAAATACGTCTTACGAGAGTTTTACGATAGTTCGAACAGCAGATAACAATTTTTTATTCGATATTTTGCGCGATACAAAAGTATTTTCATCGTGTATGTTATTTTGACTTGATATTGATGACTCGTTTTGATTTTTTTTTTGTTTAGGGTCAAAATTAAAGTTAAATTATCTTTTTGTGGGTAGGTATATGTTTTTATGTTAATGAAATAAAGCAGCACACCCGGTCACATAAAAATGAAGTGCAGTTTTGAAGTGGCTGTTTTAAAGTCAAGACTGTGGAAAGTAGGCGCGGACGAGTGAAAAACGTGTCAAATCTGCATTATCTCTGGCCGTGTGGGTGTGAAGAAAAATAGTCTCATTTACATGGAGAGAGTTTCTCGACCATTTTACGCCGAGATATATATTTTCAAAGATCTTCAGATATGTATAATATTCTTATACAATCAAGATGCATCTTATGAGCAATCGCTGAAAAACTGTGTGTCTTTATTTAGTTAGTTATTAGTAGAGATTGTCTACACAACCATTGGTAGTCACTGCATACAGGCAGACTTGTTTGAATATACATAAAATGTTCTGCAATGAAAATGTAAGAGTTTTTACTTTACTTTGTATGGTGAATGGAATACACCGTTTCTTTTTATCTCAAACGTACGTTGTGATCAATTGATTGGTTTCATTTTGATTGAAGAGAGAATAATGTCAAGAAAAGAAGAAAGTCCTTTTTTATATTGATGTCTTATAAGACCTCCAAGTGCATTTTTGCTTACGCTGACATACTGAATGACGTCATTAATGTAGTAAGCGACGGCGCGCGGTGCTTGCTTTCAGTGTAACAATTACACTGAAAGCAGCGCCAAATGATATTATTGCTAACAAAAAAAAGTGTAAAAGTAAATTTTATAGAACTCCAATAGTCCAAAATCATTGTTTGGGTATATTATTGGGATGGTGATAAGTAACTCGCTTTATGTAAATGAGATATATTAGAACAACTATCGTAAAACCCTGTTACCCTTTTAAATAGAAGCTGTATTGACATTCCTTTTATGTAAATTATTATTTGGGACTATTCATTGGTTACGTCACACGAATTACGCCACATTATTCATCTGACACCCCAGAATAATACAGTGCAATCTTTGTAGTTTGCAAGTTTTGTGACGTCATTTTTATTACATTAAAGTTACAAAGATGTATCTACATAGATATATAAAATAAATGTTTATATAAAGCCTTCATTGTACTAATGTATGAAGACATGAGTTTGTTGTTTTTAGGTCCCACGGCACAGTGGTAAGATGCGCGTGACGTAATCAGAAATGTCTATGGTTGATTGCATTTGACGGTAGTACGTATTTATAAATAGATAACCTATAGACAACGTAGATACGGGCTGTTTTTTTGACTCATTCGATTATAATCCCATTTGTTTGCTCCTGTAAGACTAAAGAAAACTGTGATAGTTCTTCATGTCTTAAAACATGAGAACTGTTATGGTTTTTTTTTATATTCTAAATGGGAGTTTGGAGAGGGATTGTCACGGAATGAGCCGTATAATTTAATCACTGACTGCTAATAGAGGAACTTTGTGCAATATGTAATGATTTTTTATAAGCAATTTTTTTGTGTGATTCCTTAAAAAGATGCCCTGTAGTTTGGGATTTGTGGGGTATTTTATATTTCGTAGTTAAGAGTAGTAGTACTTAAATTTTTTTTTTCATAATATGAGAACCGATTCCTCGAGCATAGACAATTAACTATATTTGTTTTTGTATGACATTAAACACACTCACTTTATATATTAAAAAAGTTTGAACTTTCTGAATGAAATAATATAGCAAATGTCTATGCACACGGAATGTTAGTTCTGACTTTGCTTATTTTGCAGAGTAAATAAATAACACTGAATGTTATGTATAAATATCCAATATAATCCATATAAGTAGTTTTGTATTTCTTGGTATTGCGTATTTTTTGGTAGTTATCAGGGTATTCCCTGTGGCATTCAAATGATGACGCTGCGACTTGTGGCGGGAAACTTGAAAATTCCCATTTGGGGATGTGTCAAATTTGACGTCACTTGAGCACATTTATTATTTGAATGTCATAGAGAATCCAGATGTACATTGCGCTCTCATTAACAAATACGTACGAGAATGTATAGAGTATAGACAATCCGGTCGTAAAAGACCGGGTACTTTAGCTAGTGGACGCAGTAGATTGCGTTTGCGCCGGCCGCGCGCCTCCTTCAACGCCTTTAATATCTATGGTTCATCTTCACTTAGACGAAAATTAGAAATAAATGGTAAAAAAAACACAGCCGTTCTTTCATTTATCGCTTTTTCCCTACATATTTATTGTACGAATATTTTTACTGTTCGAATGTAGATTAGCAAGGGGCCTCGGCCCCGATTTGGGCGCCAGTATTTATTTTTCTTACAATATATATTATATAAATTTCTTTATTAGTTAGTTCTATGAACCCCAGTTTATGGTAGACATTAGATTTTTCAATGGATAGTTTGGATTTTTCAACCCTCTACGGACCTAGATGCATGAGACGAGGTAACGAAGCAGAATGGCGATGCATGAGTCGCTGTGGGGACCGCCGCCTCCAGAAGAGCCGAGGATTTATAGTCTGTAGTGAGAGACAATACTGAGCCACCGACGACAGGTATTTCCTACGTAGAATTTCAGTATTGTCTGTCATAATCCACTGCTGTTATTTGCTTAGTTTTTATTTCTAGTACCCTATCTAGTAAAGTGCATCCCAGTATATAGTCAGTAGATCATAGACAAAAGTGGTTTTGGGTGCTGGGTTTTTTGAACTTTTTAAAAACGTAATGTAGTTGAATGGTTTTTTACCTAGTCAGTTTTTTCTTAATTACCATAATTTAATAAAATAATGAAAAAAATGTGATGATATTTAATAAAGTAATCGGAGATGCTTGTAAAGAATTTATTTTTCAAATCATGTAGACAAATTTAGAAAAGTAGTTTAGATTGGAAAATATCTCGAGCATATCATCCGCGGACGACCCTACAGACACAAACGCATTTGTGCCTTAAACATTAGGTTTTTGTTTTTCGTTGAAAATTAAAAAAAAAAGTTGTTTTGTCTATGAAAATGCTAGAACTTTAGAACGTAGAATACGGACCAATATTAGTTTGGGAAATGGAGACAATATTTTTTGTACAATTTTATTTATCCCGTTGAATTTGAAAATGTGATCGAGGTCATTGAACCTGCTAACGAATTAGATCTCATTCGTAGTGTATGTTAGTGAACTCGTATAAATAAAACAAAAATATAGAAAACCCCTTCTGTAGAAGTACAAAGTATGAAATAAGTGTTTTATAACATTTGTAATGTCGTTGACATGTCTTCCTTGACAAATGATAGACTGATATTTAGCCACCTGATGTACTTTCTTATAGCTTTGTTTTCGAAATATCCCGTCTGGCTGGGATGCACTAGATTTCGTTTAACACATCCTGTGAAGGCACTTGTTTAGAACTGACAAAAACCTGCCGCCATTCGTTGTCTATGGTTAATGAGATCTGTCAAATTTCCCACCATTTTTGATCATATGTGATTTTACAATGTTAGGTCTAAAAAAGTGCTTTTTCATATTTTAAAAAAAGTATTGTGTATGTTTTTCTGATGTAGTATTTAAAATGTGTTCAGTAGTATTTAAACCCTGTATCTAACTTTACATTGAAAGTAAGCCGAGTGCCTCAACGTGTGACAATATCTTAATATCACACTTAATTTTCCAATGCATTTATAAATCATATGATCCAGTATTATTTTTGGGTATTTGCAATAAGTCGAAATATATTGTGTGAGGAACTTATTTTAATCGCTTGTTAAATAGTCTAGTCAACAAATGAATTGTTATTGATAATATTTTGTTTTTTTTTATTATTTTGTTGTAAAAACATAGTTTAGTTTGTAATTTTTACTTAGACTTATTATATTATACATTTGAACCATTTGCGCGATTCCATTATTGAATCATGACCATAAACAATTTTTTTTATCGGTTTCGCGTAAATATACTTACAGAGTTCTCTTTAGTTAGATTTGACTGTAAATAAATAGATTAAGATTGTTATTTAAAATATTGTGTGTATTTTAACGTACCTTCTTCGTAGGGTTTTAGATTAAAATCTTTGACTTATTTCGTCGTGAAATTTTAAAATAGTGATTTCTATTAGTAGACTTTTCAATTATCAAAATTGCGTCTGTTAAAGAAAACAATAAAATGATATTTTTTCCAATTTATTTCAACAAACATAATACATAATTTAAAACATCAAATCATGATATATAATTATTGTAATTTATGAATATTAAAATTTATATCATTTATGATAAAATTTTCATAATCAATTAAAATATTTTAAAGTTTACGGACGCCATTTTGAAAATTGAATGGTGAACAGAAAGTTCTCTACGAATTTGTATAACATAAGTAAGCTCCTTATAATCAAAATCGACGTACTTATTTACATCTTACGCTGGGATTACATTACAGTACGCGAACTATGGTCAAACAATAGTGCCAATGACGTCATTTAAAATTGTTTTTTTTTTATTAATAAACCTACTATTTGGATTTAAAAGGCTGTAGATCAACTTTACAATTAAAAGTTTCTAAAAACAAACCAAATAAAACATACCTACATACTCAATCGACATCTGCAAGCAAAATTTTTTGTCAATCTTAAATTGTTGGTCTTTGACAGACTCTGGTGCCAATGACGTCATTATTGTCACATATTGAGCAATGCTTCGCGCGCTGTGACGTAGCACCAGTTTTTAGTAGTAGTTTGAATTTGTATTTCATACAATTACCCTGGAATGTATAGATTTTTTACGACATGACATAATAATATATGGTATTTACTGGCAACACAGTATAAAAAACGTTTAAATATTTAAAAAAAAAAACAAAAAAATACTTAATTATAGCTATTTAATAAAATTAAGTGATCGAAAAAAAAGAAATCTTCGAAATATTTCTTGTAAAACTTTTTTATACAAAGTTAAGTATGAAATTGGATAAATCGAAGCGGTATTTTAAAAACTGTGTTGCCACACCCGGGAATCGTGTGTGAAGACCATTTGCCAGCAGTTTTTGGTACTTGCAACTCTACAATAAACTATACAGGGATATGGCCTAACGTTGTAAATAATCCGGAGTAGAGATCCATTACGTGTCTAGGTCAATATTTAGATATTCATGTCTTACGAAATAATTATTAGGTGCCTAAGTCTCTTTCTCACTAATTAATTAATAATTGGGTGATACAGTTAACTTTAATAGTAATAACTTTTAACTAACGCGTATGCTACACTATAGTTACATTTTTAACTTCTACCCTCTTTCGAGAAAGTTATCATTATAAAAAAACGCTTGAAGTCTACACAGGTGGTCATCTAAAAAGAATGAAATTAGGAAACACGAAGTGATGAATAGAAAAAAATATTCAATTTATTTTAAATTTTTCATGGCAACATTGCAAATTATAGTTTATAACCTATAACTATTGAATAGAAACAGGCCTACTAATTCATTACTTATCAAAATACCTAATTAAGAAGTTTATAATTATGTTTAGCAGCATTTATAAAAACACTAAATCTCTGATTATTGTACCTAAATGAGGGCTTTATTTGAACAAAACAATCTAAAAAGTTCAAGTTTTATAATATAATTGAACTTTTTAAATCATATTTTTACTTTTTATTAATAAAACTAAGGTATGATGAAGTCGTTTCGAATTGTTACTTGAAAGTAAAATCAATTATTCAAAAGATTTATAAAAGTTTTGAATTAGATAACAAATAAAATGCTTCTTCCAACGCAGTTTGTGACAGTGCATTTGTCGCTAAAAATGAACCTATCAGTCTTCTTTTTCGATGACCATTAAAAACCTTATATAGTCTTTGACCTACCCGCATTTTTATTATATTTCTCGTATCTTGTATATTTTAAAATGGTCCTTTCACATGATATCCTTTAAATCTAGTCGACGGTAGTTTTTTATTGTGACAAAAAGATATTGAATGTACTTATTGAGAGTTACTTAGCCTTGATAATATTATTTATCTACGACGCGACACCAGCGCCGCGCTGTTCGGTGCGGACGAACTAAAAACTAAACGGTTTTAAATAAATGGTTTCGATTTCATGTTGTGTTTTATTTACACTTTTCAGGTGATTCCTTAATGCACAAACTAAGTAGGTATAACATAGACGCAAAGCAAACCATAGACTGCAAAGTCTATGGAAGGTAGAGGGTAAGGAAAAAATATTCCACTATCACGTGATAGACGTAGACAGAGAACTATATAGACGGGGAAAAATCACCTGTCATAATTATGGGTGGGTTGGCGTGGTTTGGATGATAATGAGAAAAACGAACTTTTTTCCGATCACTATCGCATGCACACACAGTAATGATAATAACCCGGACCGACGGCGAAGGCTTATGTATGGGCCTAGGGAATAATCTCTGGATCTACTGAAACCGATTTTCAAAATTTTACCACTAGAAAGCCACTGTATTTTATCCCCATATTCTCATCATCATTCTCAACCATAGAATTAGGTACTTGTACCGAATCGTAAATCTATGTTCTCAACCCATATTCGGCTCACTGCTGAGCTCGAGTCTCCTCTCAGAATGAGAGGGGTTAGAACAATAGTCCACCACGCTGGCCCAATGTGGCAGACTTCACACACGCAGAGAATTAAGAAAAATCTCTGGTATGCAGGTTTCCTCACGATGTTTTCCTTCACCGATTGAGACACGTGATATTTAATTTCTTAAAATGCACACAACTGAAAAGTTGGAGGTGCATGACCCGGACCGGATTCGAACCCACACCCTCCGGAATCGGAGGCAGAGGAGGTTCTATCCACTGGACTACCACGGCATCATATACATATTCTCGGTCATGAGGTCTTGAGTTCGATTTCTGAGTGAGGCAATGATGCTTCTATTGAGTTTTTCTTTCTTCCATGAAATTTTGCGCTGAAGTCGCTTTTTCGGTTCCGGGCAAAATCTTCAACATCTAAGCGAAAAGCTAACAAGCAAATCAGCCCCCCTAGCCAAGTGGCACGTCGATTCTCTTTCTACGATCGCTAACGCCTTCGAAAACTAGAAAAATGTATGGGAATGACAGATCTTGATCACGCGACCTGTCGGTAGCAAATGTCATTCACATACATTTTCAAGTTTTCGAAGCGTTAGCGATCGTAGAAAGAAAATCGCCACTTGGCTAGAGGGCTGTTTTTATTCCTTACAAGTTAGCCCTTGGCTATTAGGATAGTGCGGGTGACAGTTCATTCCAATGTTGAAAATTAGCCGCGATTTACGATAATAGTACGCATTATGAACGTCATACAGGCAAATGTCACCGTAACCACGCTATCTGAATGATGCAATCTGAGATGGAAGCTGGCTAACTTGTTAGGAAGAGGATGAAAATTCACACCCCTTTCGACACCGTACCGGAACGCTAACTTGCTTGACGGTACGTCTTTGTCGTTAGAGTGGTAACTAGCCACAGCCGAAACCTCCGACCAGCCAGATCTGGACCAACTGTGAAACCCTCAATCGGCTCGAACCCAGGACCTGTGTTTTGTAAATCCACCGCGCATAACTGCGCCACGGCGGTTGTCTTTACTTATAATATCAGCCGGCCTAGCCATATTGACTTTCTACGATTGAAAACGCTCCGAAAACTTAAAAATGTATAGGAGTCAAACTTTGATATCGTTCGTGATCGACGGAACGAATAGAAAAGTCTTAACCATATTTACCACGATATCTATTAGTTCCTAGTACAAATATAGATCGCTGATCGCTAATAGGCAGCCAAGTTGCCAATTTTTATAAGCGTTTACGATTCGAAGTCTGCTTATTTTATGTGTTCCTTGCGCACACTAGGAAGTGTAGCAGGGCTATTCTGTAACGAGGTTTTGTTTATCTCGACCTCTATCTGTCTCTGTCTAACACCATATACAGAAAGAGAAAGATAGAGGTAAATTCGAAACTCGCACTTGCGAGTTGTATTATTTTATGTGTTCCTTGCGCACACTACGAAGTGCAGCAGGGCTATTCTGTAACGAGGTTTTGTTTATCTCGACCTCTATCTGTCTCTGTCTAACACCATATACAGAAAGAGAAAGATAGAGGTGAATTGGAAACTCGCACTTGAAAGTTGTACAAAACATTGTTACAGAATTAGTGTGGCTTAAGTGGTGTAATGTGGCACGTGGATTCTATTTCTACAAAAGTTCAATTCAATTCTTCTTTATGGCTTTCATTTGTGCCAACTGGGCACGGTTTATCTCGCCAGTGTCGAGTAGATGGAGGAGGCACGATGGAGATTGTTCGGTGAAGGCTGACAAGTTTAATTTTGAGGATCTACTAAATAGTTAATATTAAATGATATTAAGTATTTTTGTTAGTTCTTAACCTAAAACAACACAAATAACATATATTAATAAACAAAATATATAAACAATATTACAATTTAATCTTATTACATTTTACAAAGTTAACGCTTCGGAAACTAACAAAATGTATGGGAGTGACAGATCCGATTGAAAACTTGATCACGTGACCTGTCATATGTCAGTCCTATAAAATTTCGAAGCATTAGCGTTGGCAGAAAGAGAAACGATGTGTCATATGGCTACAGGTCATTAGGTCGGCAAGGGTATTTGCGGGTGATGCTAGAAAAACACATTAGTTCATGATTAACTTGTTTTAATACAATAATAGCTTTACAATTTTCACAATATGGCGTCTTAGAATCTAGACTCTAGAGGGAGATACCGGAAGGGCATAGGTCACAGATCTTCATCGATGACACATAGACTCCGCGTCACAAAACAAGTCCCGCGGCTAAAACCTTAAGCGCCACAAACAAATGACAATAAGACCTATGACAATGAAAGACATGTTTGCTCAGTGGATATGACCTCTGCCTTCGATTCGGAGGGCGTAGGTTCGAATCCGGTCTGATCATGCACCTCCAACTTTTCAGTTGTGTCCATTTTAAGAAATTAAATATCACGTGTCTCATATGGTGAAGGAAACCTACATACCAGAGAGTTTTCTTAATTCTCTGCGTGAATGAAGTCTGACAATTCGCATTGGGCCAGCGTGGTAGAAATATTAGCCTTACCCCTCCTTTCTGAGAGAAGACTCGTGCTCAGCAGTGAGCCGAATATTGGTTGAATATTTGAAATGTACGCCATTAAGACATTAGCGTCCCGTCTACGGGACTTGTTTCGTGGCGCGTGGCGCGGAGTATAGATAGCGTTTACCTACATTTAACAATGATGTAAATGCTTAGACAATATTTCCAACAGTTGCTCTGACAAGAAATGATTTTTATAATTTTGGCGCTGAACACGCAAACATGGTTTTGACGTGGCGGTCTGCAAGAATAACCAGGGATGTTAAGGAGCTTCGACTCCGGCTTCGTTAAGTCGGAACTTGCGATTATTATTACACCTTCGGTTCCGACTTCGGCTCCAACACTTTTACATCGGAGATTTTAATCGGAGAGAGAGATTGGTGGACTATTAGCCTTACCCCTCTCATTCTGAGAGGAGACTCGTGCTCAACAGAGAGCCGAATTTGAGTTAATAATGATGATGATGATGACTGTAATTTGGACTAATAAATCTAACCGCGGAATCTTATCAATCCGTAGCAACGTATCTACTGGACCAACGAGATATTTGTTACACAAAATCTATTGAAAAATTCGTGGATTTGTGTCAATATTTATTACTGCGCCATATAAAAAGTGCCGCGATATTTCACCATATCGTAATTGCTATTTTATTTCCAAACTTTATTTATGCTCTAACGCTTTTCTGTTCTATGTTTATTGTCGACAAATACAACAAATATCTCCGTGCCTCGGAGAACATGTTAACCAAAGATATTCTACTATAGATATGTTACGTGATACAAAATACTAGCCAAACAGGTTTCACCCGCGTAGTTCCCGTTCCCGGGAGAATATGAGCATAAAATATAGCCTATGACACACAAATAACGTCTTTCTAGTGGTAAAAGAATTTTCAGCAGATCCAGAGATTACCTACTACAACATTTGTTACAACAAACTACAACATCACAAACTTTACCTCTTTATGAATGATATTTAAACGGGTACATACCACGATAAAACGACGAGATTTTTATTGTCGATATTTCGACCCAGTTGCATGGATCGTGGTCACGACGGGACTGAAGTTGCGAATTGCGAAGTGGAATCAGCTGTTAGGGGCAGAATCGATCTACCCTCTTTCTTGTTCTTTTTCTTTTTTCAACGACCTCGCGTTTTTGGCTGTTTAGGCAAACCACACTCACGACATCGCTTTTGTTATTATGCGTATCGTATATAAGAACAAGAAAGAGGGTAGATCGATTTTGCCCCTAACAGCTGACTTCACTTCTCATCTCGCAACTTCAGTCCCGTCGTGACCACGATCCATGCAACTGGGTCGAAATATCGACAATAAAAATCTCGTCGTTTTGTCGTGGTATGTACCCGTTTAAATATCATTCATAATGAACAACCACGAAATAAGTTTAAAATCATTTCATCAGTTTACCTCTTTATATTATTAGTATAGATTAAATTATAAATATTAAAATACAATAGTCTTTCTGTTTGTCTGTCACTATTTTACGGATCTTTAAATAAAATAAATCGGTTGAACCCAATGATATTTTATACTATAGATCAGTTACGTCCCTACAAAATCACCGCAAACAGTGATCCGAATAATAATAGACTGAGCGCACACAAGCACAATTTTGTCTTTTAATTATTTATGTATAAGTATATAGATTTTACACTTCTATAACACACAACTAACATCTTATGTGTATAAATCTCCTCTTTTGAGCGCCTCATTTTTCATGACCTGGTAACACCTGACAGTATTTAACATTGATTGAACCACTCAACCAATTTACTTGTAGATGAATTTTTGTACAAGAATAAAATATTGGACCTTGGAGCAGAACATAAGCTATTTTTTTATCTTGAAAAAAACCATGGTTCTTGCGGGATTTGTGAAAAACAGAATGTCACGCGGAAGGAGTCGCGGGCGTTTGCTAGTTACGAAAGACTTTCCACAAAAATCCAATAACCGTGGTACGAAATACATACGATTTTGTTAGAAAACAAAAAAATGCTTTTCAAAGCGACGGTATGTTCCATAAATTGCCGGAATTATAACCCGTGGCCTTAATTGCTCTGAGGTAGGGAAAAAATCAAAGGACATTTGCGTACCGGTACGTGGGAACAATGCAAATCGCTTCGTACAGACACGCCGCACGAAATAAGAAGAATTTTGTGGGAGCGCGGCTCCATTGTCCTCGGGTTGATTAGATGACGGAACGACATACTCGTATCAGCTACAATGTTAGCTATTGTTCGCATTAAGGTGGTTAACTCATATCCAATTTAATATAAACAATATTAATTTCGTGTACTAGGCACATGGAATAAGGCTCCGATATATATCAATATCAATCAATAAAAGTTAGGGATTTTTTATAAAACTTATTTTACTCATCACGTATTTTTTTTTAATTTTCCAAACGTCAAAAACGCTGTCGTCCATTTTGTGACGTCACTAACACACTTGATGTACTAAATTTATTTATTTATACTTTATTTGTACACCACAACATAAGAAAAAACAAATGATAAGACAGAAAGAAAGAGTGAATAGGCATTTTCTAGGCAAGCGCGCTCCAACCTAGACCTCATCATTGCTTTCCACCAGGCATGATTATAGTCAAGCGCAAGTCTATTATGAATAAAAAAAAATAAAAAAAGTACAGCACAGAAGTGGATACAAAAGGCGGTCTTATCGCTAATTGATAAACTTGAAACTAATTGTTAACAAAATATAGACCGTCATGGCCGACAGGCGTTTTGGCTTGTATTGTCAAAAACATATTTAAAAACTAAAATTTTCATGAATTCAAAAAAAAAAAAAAAATTTCAATGTAGTAGAACGTTAACGAACAATTTAAGTCCATTTAAAAAAAAAATATTGATTTCGTTTCCACTATTTAGTTAATGCCAACTGATCAAAATTTAAATTATGTAAGTAAAGCATCCGGTTAAACTATCTCACACTCACTTCAATCCGTCAATCGGAAAATCAACCGTTTCAATAATCTACTATCAATGCTTTGTCGTATATATAATATCTGAGTTTGTACAATGCGAACGCGCCGCCCGCATGCCGCACACGACATTTTAAAAATATTAAAAACCGCGCGCCGCCATTACGGCGGTTACGTTCAGGAACGGGACGACACCTGCATCGCGCGAGTTGTTGCGCTCGTTTAATTGTTTTGTTTTATTTCTGAACGAGCTTTGCTTAATTGTTGGGAAAACGTCGGGAAACTGTCACTGTTTTTAGACGAAGCGTGTTTATTTTTTAATACGCAAAGTTCGAATATTAAAATGTAGGGCTGTATTTTTAGGGTTCCGTTCCGAGGTTAAGCGGGACCCTTATTACCTACTAAGACTCCGCTGTCCGTCCGTGGGTCACCAGGCTGTATGTATCTCATGAACTGAGATAGACAATTGTCACAGCTGAAGTTGGATTTCTTTAAAAATCAGAATATAATAAATGGGTATATAAAAGGCTTATAAACAACAAACACGATTTTTATGCTTTTTGTTATTTTTTGTTAAACGTGTAGTACGTTTATAAAATAATTTAGAATTTAATTATGTATTAGGTGGCATTACTTGAAAATAAAGATCTTTTTTTTCTTTCTCTCTTTACGAGTATGCTATCGCATGCTTCTGAAAGGGTTACTAAGTTATAATAATCTACTTGATCCCCTATAAAGCAGCAGTAAAGATAAATAGCAAAGATAAATCCTAACAACAAGGCCCCCTCGCTTCTGCAACTCGACCGCAGAAACAAAAAAACAAACAATTTGTCTCTGACATTGACAGTTGCACAATTTTTCCCGCCGACAGCGCAGTGATGCCAACCGTGAAATGTCGTGTCGCGCGCAAAACTACGCGCTTCGAATACTTTATTACATTTTTGTAAATGGTCGATAGGTATATCATACATAACTCTCTCGATATGGTCTACCGTCTAAGATTCGGCATGAGAAATTTATTCTCCACTAGCGGACGCCCGCAACTTCGTCTTAGACCTCTTTAATCCAGCCCTTACAGTAGTATCGCTGTAATAATTTAAAACTTCTTCCGTGTTCCCAACATATCTCTTCACTGCTCCTATTGATCGTAGCATGGTATACTATAACCTGCCCAGGATTGTCGAGAGTAATTGTACCAAATTTCGTTAAAATCCGTCGAGTAGGTTTTGTTTCTATAACGAACATACATTTTACTGATTGTTACTGTTTCGATCACCCCTGATAGTTATTTTCGAAATATATTTCATGCACAGAATTGACCTCTCTACAAATGTATTATAAGTATAGATATAGATAGATATCTGTTATTTAACTACCGCCAACTCTCTGCAATGGCTCTGCAATGATCACTTTTAAATGTTAGTAACATGACCAGACCGACGGCTTAAAGTGCTAAGAATAATTAATTTAAAGTCAACTTCTGTTAATTTCTTTAAAAAAAAGAAAACCGAAACTGACTGACTGATGACATCTGCAGTCAAACAAGGCTAAGTACCTACTGGATCTGCGAAGCATTAAATACTTATTAACTCCCAACGCAAAAAGAGGTATGTAAAAGTATGACGTGTCTGTTTGCAGCTCCCGAACGGATGAAGCGATCTCAATTTAGCTTGTTTTGTATCAAAGGCGATTTACATGCGAGAGTTCTTAGACTTAGTTTGATGAAAATCGGTTGAGCCGTGTAAAAGTTCTGGATGGTGAAAGTGGGGAAGAAAGAATAGAAATAGAATTTAAAACATATGTTTCGTCCGAGTCAGACAAAAATAATCATGGAAAAAAATGTTGTCTATTACACGTTGTTTTTTTTTTAAATAGAAATAGAATTAAAAAAGATGTTTCGTCCGAGTCAGACGAAAAAAAATCATGGAAAAAAAAATGTTGTCTATTACACGTTGTTTTTTTTTGCAGCAGTTTCCGAACAGAACACGAACATAAAAGGTTGTAAGCCTTTAAATAGTGATCTGTGCCTTTAATTATAAACATGGCGGCCAAATCGCGAATGGTCATCACGCGGTTTCCTCCGGATTTGGCCCATAAATTTGCACATCATGAGCCCTTATCTGTTCACAGGCCATTTAACTAAATGCGTAAATCGCTGACTCCATTTTGGCGCCAATATTAGTGGGGTTATTTATTTTGTGGGGTGGAAATTAGGTACTAGTAATACAGTTAGAGTTACCTAGTTATCTTTCGGTTAACATTCATTTTCTCTATTTGCGTACAAAATCCACGAAACCAAGTCAGTGTGTTTGGTAAGATAAAAAAAAAAAAAAGTTAACTGTTTTCCTTACGAAGTATATCCCAGGGTTCCCAACTTAGGGGTTTTCCCCCCAGATTTAGGGGGCAAATAAGTAAAATGAGATTTTTTACTGGTTTGAAATTTTGACGGGTATTTTCAGGGATTTTTTGACTATTTAATAATTTTAAATTGATGATAATTTTAATATTTCTTTCTTGACCTAGTGACTAATCACGAAATATAATACGTTATTCTACAACCACTCTGTGGCAACTGGCGGCAATTTTCATCGAATAAAAAAAATTGTTAAATTTATTCATTGTCATGATTCCAAAATAATCTGAATCTTTAGATAAAGACGTAATATTTTGTCTGTATTAAATATAGAGTTTTGAAACATATTACAGCATATTATTTTTAAATTACTATGAAATTATATTTTTAGGGGGAGGGGGAGGGGGAAGCAATTTTAGGGGCTTTTGACACAAACTTTAGGGATAAATATTTTGGAGAGTTGGTAACACTGGTATATCCACAAAGCATTTTAGCCAATTAAGGCATCTTAGCAGCGTAAGTAAGAAATCCAAGCGGCTGCTGTATGCGGCATGTTGGTACCACTTATTTAAAAAAAAATGCCTAAAAATAGATATTGACCTTTCGCAACCACAGAACCTGAACCGATTTAGGAAATAAAGAATCCTAAGCTGACTGACCTGAGAAACAAATCCAAGACTTCTCTGTTTAGAAGCACAGTACTACCAACAATCTTTTTGTAATGTAGAGCCGTTGAATACGAGCTTTTTTTGGCTTCCATAAAACTTTAAAAGTCGTATATTTGGTATAAATATTATAAAGCCGTACTTAGCTTAATTCCTCGGGAAAGTCCACGTGAGTGAAAGGAAGCGTCCAACTAATCTAAGGTCGGTAAACTCCTAATCTTGCATAATATTACGCAATTTATTACACTCCTCCGAGCCAGCTGCGCCGTCCGTCAGCCCGTCTGCGTTACTTGCGATAATTTATGATGCCCTGGTACCTCCCGTGAATATACCTAAATATGACTAAAGACTGAGCACCTGAAAATCAGCTTTGCCAGATTTATTTATACTTATCTTAGAAAAAGTAAAATCGTAAACATATTGACAGAACCGCTGACCTAACCTTAGTCATCGGCTCTGTTATTTACAATAGGTAAACTAAGCTTAACCTAACTAATCGCTTTCACAATAGACTACTTTTAAGAGCGCGCAGCGCGTCGGTACGATATGGATAAAATTCAAAGCGCAAGCGAGACGCCGAATTATAACTTACACGTGAATGAAAAGCACGGAGCGATTGACGCGCGACGCAAATTTTATGACGTGAGTGCCAAAACCAATTTTACCTAATTGCAAGTAAGTTAAACAACATAACGAAAAACAAAATGGCCATGTTCAAGATATATACCTAATTTTCTATAAAAAACAAAAATTTAAGAAAAAAGTTTGCTTTTCCTGAGATTGAAAGCAAAATGTGAGCAAAACATGTATTTTTCAAAAAAATAAACTATCGAGAATATACAAGTTTTACAAATTGTGTATTTTGTATACCTAGTCATAACGAAGCTAACACTTTGAAATATCATTTACCCAAATATCAGGCTCCTAACTTTTCCAGAATCTGAGATCCAGAACCATTTGTAACCACCAAATTACATATTGCACACTCTTAATGGGTTTTTATATGTGATAACTCTGGGTGAGTAAACCGCTTCGTAACGTAACGCTTTACGACGCCGCTCTGTCTGGCTTCCCTTCCCACTCACGCATACGGCTGCAGGTTTTAAGTTATCACTTCTGTCAGATATAAATAAATTGTCTAGTGACTTTCATATAAGTTTCGTATATATACGGTGAATGAAAAACATCGTGAGGATACCTGCTTATCAGAGAATTTCCTTAATTTTCTGCGCGAAGTCTGCCAATTCGCATAGAACCAGCGTGGTGGATTATTGGCCTAACCCCTCACATTCTAAGAGGAGACTCGAGCTCAGCAGCGAACCGAATATGGGTTGATAATGATAATGATAATTACACAAATGACAACTGAAAAAAGTACATAATTATCACCCAGGTAAAAAAGGTGCTCATTATTTTCTGGACACAATTTTTATATTTGTTAAGTAGCTCAAAAGGAGTTGCTGCCTAGTTTTGTCCTACTTAAAAAATCACAGATCGTCAGCGAAAACTACTTTTAATATCATCACAGATTTCTATTCAGCTAGATACCGCAAATGCTACACTAATAAAATGATATAGATTTCGTATTACTGAGTGATCGAGCGACCTGTACCAACAAGTCTGTGATCCGGATCATCACAGAATGACGCGTGGGTCGATCGTCAGGCGACGAAACAGGCCATTTAACAGACTGATAAGTGAAATAGAAAACCAGTGAGTCGCTCTTTTGACGACCCACCGCACTGTGCATGGGCGAGCGGCGAGCGGGACTAAATTCATCTAACGCCGCGGGTACGTACCGGCTACGTTATCGCCTTGCATGGGCGGGGTACTTGGAAGAGCTGATGGACATTGTTTTCCCAAGGTGCTGGAATGGCCATCCCGCACTAGAAAACGCAGTGTTGATCAACCGCCCACCAGGTGGACTGACAACATCAAGCGAGTCGCAGGGAGTCGCTAAATGCAGGCGGCTCAGTATCGTGATGTTTGGAAGTCCCTACAAAAAGCGTATGTCCTGCAGTGGACTCCATCGGCTGATATGATGATGATGATGATATCGCCTTGCCGTCCACCCGGCGTCGCCGCGCTTCGTCGTTATCAACCCATATACGGCTCACTGCTGAGCTCGAGTCTCCTCTCAGAATTATTCTAAGAGGGAGTTAGGCCAATAGTCCACCACACTGGCCCAATGCGCTTTTCAGTTGTGTGCATTTTAAACGCTTAAAATGCACACAACTGAAAAGTTGGAGGTCCATGCCCCGGACCGGATTCGAACCCACACCTCCTTCCTTTTGAGAAATAAATGTATTTAGTCCGATTATTATAACACTAGCCGTCGCGGTTTCAGTCCGTTACCGTGAGAAAACGTGGCTAAATTATAGCAAACTAGCTTTTGCCCGCGGCTTCGCCCGCGGTATATTCGGGGTAAAGTAACAAAGAGTCTGTGTACAGATTCTTAGCTTCCTACCTTGAAAGCTGCGAAAAATCCCTATCTATCTCTACTATCTCCACTTAAAAAATCAAGTCAATTCGTCGCTCCGTTCTGCCGTGAAAAACGGACAAACAGACAGACAGACACACACACTTTCACATTTATAAGTATGGATGACTCACAAATAACATGACTTTCTAGTCGTAATAGTAAATTGTTATACAAGGGACTAAAAAGACTTATTATATACGAGGTAATTTTATGGCCCAAAGGTGGACATCCTGAACACCGTACAGGATGTCCACTATATCCACAATGCAACTCAATAAAAATTAAATAAAAAAATGAACGCATTCCACAGACAAGAACGCTGCATTTCATTCCAATTTATAGTTTTTTATTTTTCAAAACAAACAGGGCCTTACATATAATGATTCTATTTTCGAATAAAACCTCCTCCGTTTTATAGTAGGCTAGTACTTGGATAGTACTCGTAACAGACAAGAATTAAAAAAAACAAAATTACCTTACCCCTAGAGGCTGAAATGCTTGTTTAGCCCCGCTGTGGAATGGTAATATGACAATGTTTTTGAGCAAGAGTAGTGAAAAAGAATTTACAAAATTGGTTCAGTAAATCCAGAGATCAACCCACACTACAACACAACACAACAACACAACAAACTTTACCTCTTTAAAATATTAGTAGGTAGGTATATACCTCGGCATGTAAGTTGGACCTAGATGAACAACCTAATTATTAAATTGGCAACACCATATTATTAGCAACACGTTGAGGTTTAAGTTAATACAAATATGTACATACATAAAAAAAAAATACTGACCGAATTGAGAACCTCCTCCTTTTTAAAGTCGGTTTAAAATGATGCACCTCAACTGGTTGCTATTATGGTTACTCGCCGTACGACGCTAACACCCAAAAAGGTCTTATAGTTCAACTAACTATAGACCGCGTACACCTTTGGTAATGATTTACAAATCCGCTTCCCCCGTCACAGTGTCCACAGCCCCTTGTTATCGTGTTCACGGCTCATTTCCCGCGGCCATTTTGTCACCGCGGCGCGCAAAATGGCGCCCGAGGATGACACCGGATACAAAGGAGCGGATAATTAACAACGTTAATAGTCTTTTGCTTGCCGAATGTACTTGTAACGGCCAGTTAAAAAGGGGTTTCGGATTACGCAGTGATACTTTCTATACTATTTTCGCAGCAAATAGTAGGTCGGCTTACTTAAAAAAAAATATTGTCATTTTAGATCCCTGACGTAAAAAAGAAAATTATTATTTTTTGTTTGACGTGTCTATGTGTCTCTTTGTGGCATCGTAGCTTTTAAAGACGTCTTGGAGTACCTAATAGGTACCGATCTATTATTATTCTTTATTCTAAACCAGAGGTTTCCAAGGTTTTTAGGGTTCCGTCCACAAGGTACTTTTATAGTTTCGCCATGACCGTCTGTACATCTGACCGAGCTTTAGTGCAGACTATTACTACTCAAAAGCTGTAAATTAGCTTGAGTATGTACATTATAAATATATGAACAAAGTCGTAAAATTAAACCTTGAAAGTGGAAACGATTTTTTATCCCATTGTGTGGGGTATGGTTATCGGTATTTTAGTGTATTACTTAATAAATTAAAGTGCTAACTAAATCTACGGACCCTACACTGCGCGTGGCCCGACACGCACTTGGCCGGTTTTTGTTTCTCTATCACTTTCTTTTAACTGTTTCTGGTGGAATCCTGAATGGTAGAATCCTAAAGCTAAATTTCTACCATTTCCCAAAACCATTTGATTGGCTAGTAAGTAATTAAATAAAATGACATTTATAGAAATTGCCGTATACATATAATAAATATAGTTCTAAGTTTTCACTTTTATGCACCTGCAGTAATAGAGTTTTATTTATCTATAATTCTATACTAATATTATAAAGAGGTAAAGTTTGTAAGTTTGTAACAATTTTTTTAAATGCGGTAATCTTCGGAACTACTGGTCCGATTTCAAAAATTCTTTCACCAGTAGAATGCTACGTTATCGGGGAGTGCTATAGGCTATATTTTATATTTCTATCATATATAACTACTTAGTTATCGCGGGTTTTCTCTTACAGGTCGAACCGAAAAACTTACTTATTCGCATGCGCTGCCTCAACCATTGCGTATAACTGAAATAAATGTATGGAGGCTTTTTGAACCTTTAAAAGTTCTACAAAAAAGTCCGCGACACCATATATCTATCTTTTATATTTTAGCAGATATAGTACCTTTAGTACTTTAATAAATTATTTAAATTTTAAATTAAGGTTTACGTCATTATTTACACAACTAAACTTAAATCCTTATCAAAATAAATTATTTAATAATCACAAGGATATTATAGAGATAAGATTTGCCCTTTACAGTATGTTAATTAGTTATATAGTTTCGGAGATAATACAAAATTTCTGAAAGTCGCAGAAATGCCGCTATATGACGCTCCGCGGTTTCAATTACGTGGTTCCCGTTCCCGTGTGAATATGAGGACCAAACATAGCCTATGACACTCGCAAATAATGTAGCTTTCTATTGGTAAAAGAATTTTCCAAATCGGTCCAGTAGATCCAGAGATTACCCCCGACAACCACACAAACTTTACCTCTTTATAGTATTAGGATAGAAGTCGCTTGGGAAATTATAGTCTTTTGGTTATTGCACCACGCACAAAAGGCTGGACCAATTTTGCTGAGGGTAGGGATAGGATAGGGGTAGAGAAGGGGTAGGATAGAGGTAGGGTAGGGGTAATTTAGGGAAAGTGTAGGGTAGGGTAGGGTAGGGTACGGATAAGGTAGGGGTAGTGTAGGGTAGGGGCAAGGTAGAGGTAGGGAAAGTGTATGAAACGTATAGGGTAGGGGAGGAGTAGGATAGTGGTAGGGTAGGGATAGGGTACGGGTAGGGTAGGGTTAGGGTAGGGTAGGGTTAGGGTAGGGGTAAGGTAGGGGTAGAGGTAGGGGTAGAGGTAGGGTATGGGGTAGATTAGGGGTAGGGTAGGATAGGATATGGATAGGTTACGTTACGGGTAGGGTTAGGGTAGGGGTAAGGTGGGGGAGGGTAGGGTTAGCGTTAGCGGTAGGGTAAGAGTAAGGTAGGGATAGGGTAGGGTAGGGTTGGGTAGGTTTACGAGCAGGGTAAGGTAGAGGTAGAGAAGTTTACATCAATTTTTACGCGGACGAAGTCGCGGGCGTCCGCTAGTTGTATACAATTATACAATAAATAAAACTTTATTACTGCAGGTTAGTTACATTTAATTTTTTAAGTACGTATACCTATACATAATTCCTTATTCATTAGCAGCCAACAGCAGCAGGCCTCCCATAAAGATCTCCACTTTTCTCTGTCCCTCGCCATTCTCATCCATTCAGGACCGGCGACCTTTTTAAAATCATCCTCTTATTTCACCTGCCTTCCTATATTCCTCTTAGCATCTCTGGGATATACAATACACTCCTCATTATATACAACTAGCGGACGCCCGCGACTTCATCCGCGTGAAACTCGATGTAAACTTTCAACTACCCCTACCCTACCACTACCCTAACCTACCCCTACTCTACCCTACCCTACCCCTACCCTATCCCCACCCTACCCCTATCCTACTCCTACCTTACTCTTACCCTACTATATAATAAAATATCAAATTGTCATCCATACGTCATTACATATCTGTCATTATACGTCAATTACATAGCTTTCATTTGCGTTTTGCGTTTCATGTCAAGTCACACGGGAATGCTGTCGAACGGGATAAAAAGTATCCTATGTCCTTCTCCTGGCTCTAAACTACTTCCCTGCCAATTTTCAGCTTAATTCGGTTCAGCCGTTCTTGAGTTATAAGTGGAGAAACTAACACGACTTTCTTTTATATACATAGATACACAGCACTAAACGTCAGCTATGAGCTTGACGGTGAAGGAAAGCACTAAATTAATTCACCCATCCAAAAAAGTCTACGACGCACAGCACACTGCTCGTGCTACTTGCTTGCCGGGATCTATACGAGTACTTACTTATTAATATTTTAAATTTAAAGAGGTAAAGCTTGTGGTATTGTAGGGAGTAATCTTTGGATCTACTGAATCGAATCTGAAAATCCTTTTGCCGCTAGAGAGCCACGTTATTTGTGAGTGTTATATCCCCGTACATTCTCACAGGAACGGGAACTGCGCGGCCCGCAAGTGAAACCGCGGGGTGTCTGCTATTAAAAATATTTTTGGTGCAACATACTACAAGGTTGAGATGTGTGTTCTTCTCCTGACAATAACAAACACATAAAAAGAAATGGTGAAATCGGTCCATCTGTTCACGCGTGATGGCGTGACCATAAGATATATGGATTCATTTTGATTTAAAAAGATTTTTGTGAATCGTCATTGGTGCACGAATTCCTCCGAATAGGTACTAATACATTCATCAATATTGACTTTTGTATTGCATTAACAAAACGCAATCTATCAAAGTCAATGTCAAAGTCAAAGTATCGATCAGCTGTTGAGTTGCGAAATTCGAAAGAAGTTTCTAATCTAACCTAAAATTATTTTAACAACAAATATAGATATTGAATAAAATTAAATAAAGATTAATTTTGTGTGTAAAATGAGGTTTGTGTCTCAAATATTTCAGCCGGTCGTCTCAATACCCAAGGGCGCCACGATAAAGAACATTGAGATTACTTGCAAAAGCCAAAAAGTAAGTTACATATCAACTGAGGCGCTATAGCAGAGTTTCCCAAACTTTTTTGTGTCGTAGACCCCTTGCCATGTTTTTGCGTGTTGGGTAGACCCTCTACTTATTCGATAATGATTTTCTGTATCCTTCAACTTACACAACTTTATAAACATATATAATAATTTTTTTACTTCATAGTCACTTTAAAATAATTTATATGTTTTGATATTATAAGATAATATGATGTAATAAATAGGTACTATCAGTGTATGTGTTATGATCCACTATCGTTGAAACCATTTTCATTTAATAGACCCCCAAATTTTTAGTCGCTGACATGCACTTTTCATAGACCCCTAGGGATTGATATAGACTACTTTGGGAATCACTGCTCTATAGTTTCATTTAACTGTATTTTAGTATGATCATAGCAGGAGACATAATCGGTAATTACAGAGCTCATAGTAAAGTATATTGCACCAGCTACTAGACCTACTAGAGTGTTGGTTGAACCCTCTCTCGATAGGCCGTAGGCTTTTACTCTTATTTTACTGGGAATGTTGGTTGCAAGTTGTAATTCAGTATAAGCTCTTTATTCACGCATTCTTTAATCGCAGATTTGGAACCAAATTTTGTTTTTTTTTTTTAAACTTATCCATCTATGAAACAAAGGTTCGCGCGAGTTGTTGCGCTCGTTTAATTGTTTTGTTTTATTTCTGAACGAGCTTTGCTTAATTGTTGGGAAAACGTCGGGAAACTGTCACTGTTTTTAGACGAAGCGTGTTTATTTTTTTAATACGCAAAGTTCGAATATTAAAATGTAGGGCTGTATTTTTAGGGTTCCGTTCCGAGGGTAAACGGGACCCTTATTACCTACTAAGACTCCTGTCCGTCCGTGGGTCACCAGGCTGTATGTATCTCATGAACTGAGATAGACAGTTGTCACAGCTGAAGTTGGATTTCTTTAAAAATCAGAATATAATAAATGGGTATTTAAAAGGCTTATAAACAACAAACGCGATTTTTATGCTTTTTGTTATTTTTTGTTAAACGTGTAGTACGATTATAAAATAATTTAGAATTTAATTATGTATTAGGTGGCATTACTTGAAAATATAGAAGGTTGTTATACAAGACCCATCTCGGGCCGCCTATATAATGAATATAATAGAAGCCGAGTATATAATGGGTTTAGCCCCACATGTTAGTAAGTGAATCCATTCGTTGTTGTTTTCTCCACTTTACCTAGATAGGTATTTTTAAGTAAATGCGTCTCGACTTTGGTGGTAACAGATTGAAAATTTCATCCATCTCCAAATTAGGATCACCATTCTCACTAGATGAAGACAACAATAACAATTATTGTTGAAAAATATGTAAGTTACGGTCACAAATTTACAAGTATTTTCTGAATAAAAAAATCAAGTGTGTATTATTCACGCCAATTGTTTTTTTAAATTCTCGCTTTTTAATTTTATTTTTCTTTCACAAGAGAAAAAGGCAAAGGCATCCTTTACACCGTAAAGGATGTCCCATGTCTTCAAATCACGCTGTATTCGCAACTCAATAAAAATTAAATAAAAAAATTAATGCATTCCACAGACAATAACGCTGCATTTTATTCCAATCTATAGTTTTTTATTTATTTTTCAAGACAATCAGGGCCCGACCTATAATGTACCTATAATAAAAAATATATATTTTCGAATAAAACCTCCTCCGTTTTATAGTAGACTAGTACTTGGCTAGAACTCGTAACAGACAAGAATTAAAAAAAACAAAATAACTTTAGGCCCTAGAGGCTGATGCTTGTTTAGCCCCGCTGTGGAGTGGTAATATGATAGTGTTTTTGAGCAAGAGTAGTGAAAAAGATCTTTTTTTTCTTTCTCTCTTTACGAGTAGGTATGCTATCGCATGCTTCTGAAAGGGTTACTAAGTTATAATAATCTACTTGATCCCCTATAAAGCAGCAGTAAAGATAAATAGCAAAGATAAATCCTAACAACAAGGCCCCCTCGCTTCCGCAACTCGACCGCAGAAACAAAAAAACAAACAATTTGTCTCTGACATTGACAGTTGCACAATTTTTCCCGCCGACAGCGCAGTGATGCCAACCGTGAAATGTCGTGTCGCGCGCAAAACTACGCGCTTCGAATACTTTATTACATTTTTGTAAATGGTCGATAGGTATATCATACATAACTCTCTCAATATGGTCTACCGTTTAAGATTCGGCATTAGAAATTTATTCTCCACTAGCGGACGCCCGCAACTTCGTCTTAGACCTCTTTAATCCAGCCCTTACAGTAGTATCGCTGTAATAATTTAAAACTTCTCCCGTTTTCCCAACATACCTCTTCACTGCTCTACTCCTATTGATCGTAGCGTGGTATACTATAACCTGCCCAGGAGTGTGAAGAGTAATTGTACCAAATTTCGTTCAAATCCGTCGAGTAGTTTTTGCTTCTATAACGAACATACATTTTACTGATTGCATTTTTGGCAACAGTATCAATCACTAATCACCCCCTGATAGTTATTTTGGAAATATATTTCATGTACAGAATTGACCTCTCTACAGATTTATTATAAGTATAGATATAGATAGATATCTGTTATTTAATAATGACAAGAAATATAGCCTAATATTCACAGTGCCATATTGATGGAACTTAGATCCAACAGTCTGATCTAAATCGGTTGGCGAGCTCTGCAATGACTTTTTTTGTTAGTAACACAACTTTTAAATGTTAGTAACATGATCAGACCGACGGCTTAAAGTGCTAACAATAATTCAAAGTCAACTTCTGTTAATTTCTTTAAAAAAAGAAAACCCAAACTGACAGACTGAGGACATCTCGATCTGTTGTCAAACAAGGCTAAGTACCTACTAGATCTGCGAGGTATTAAATACTTATTAACCCCCAACGCAAAAAGAGGTATGTAAAAGTATGACGTGTCTGTTTGTAGCACCACAGCTCCCGAAGGGATGAAGCGATTTCAATAATAGTTTGTTTTGTATGAAAGGCGATTTACATGCGAGTGTTCTTAGACTTAGTTTGATGAAAATCGGTTGAGCCGTATAAAAGTTCTAAATGGTGAAAGTGGGGAAGAAACAATAGAAATAGAATTAAAAAAATATGTTTCGTCCGAGTCAGACGAAAAAAAATCATGGAAAACAAAATGTTGTCTATTACACGTTGTTTTTTTTAAATAGAAATAGAATTAAACAAGATGTTTCGTCCGAGTCAGACGAAAAAAAAGTCATGGAAAAAAAAATATTGTCTATTACACGTTGTTTTTTTTTGCAGCAGTTTCCGAACCGAACACGAACATAAAAGGTTGTAACTTGTAAGCCTTTAATTATAAACATGGCGGCCAAATCGCGAATGGTCATCACGTGGTTTCCTCCGGATTTGGCCCATAAATTTGCACATCATGAGCCCTTATCTGTTCACAGGCCATTTAACTAAATGCGTAAATCGCTGACTCCATTTTGGCGCCAATATTAGTGGGGTTATTTATTTTGTGGGGTGGAAATTAGGTACTAGTAATACAGTTAGAGTTACCTAGTTATCTTTCGGTTAACATTTTTTTCTGTTTGCGTACAAAATCCACGAAACAAATTTTAGCCAAGTCAGTGTGTTTGGTAAGATAAAAATAAAAAAAAGTTAACTGTTTTCCTTACGAAGTATATCCCAGGGTTCCCAACTTAGGGGTTTTCTCCCCAGATTTAGGGGGCAAATAAGTGAAATGGGAGTTTTTACTGGACTGAAATTTTTACGGGTATTTTTAGGGTTTTTTTGACTATTTAATAATTTTAAATTGATGATAATTTTAATATTTCTTTCTTGACCTAGTGACTAATCACGAAATATAATACGTTATTCTACAACCACTCTGTGGCAACTGGCGGCAATTTTCATCGAATAAAAAAAATTGTTAAATTTATTCATTGTCATGATTCCAAAATAATCTGAATCTTTAGATAAAGACGTAATATTTTGTCTGTATTAAATATAGAGTTTTGAAACATATTACAGCATATTATTTTTAAATTACTATGAAATTATATTTTTAGGGGGAGGGGGAGGGGGAAGCAATTTTAGGGGCTTTTGACACAAACTTTAGGGATAAATATTTTGGAGAGTTGGTAACACTGGTATATCCACAAAGCATTTTAGCCAATTAAGGCATCTTAGCAGCGTAAGTAAGAAATCCAAGCGGCTGCTGTATGCGGCATGTTGGTACCACTTATTTAAAAAAAAATACCTAAAAATAGAAATTGACCTTTCGCAATCACAGAACCTGAACCGATTTAGGAAATAAAGAATCCTAAGCTGACTGACCTGAGAAACAAATCCAAGACTTCTCTGTTTAGAAGCACAGTACTACCAACAACCTTTTTGTACTGTAGAACCGTAGAGGAATACGAGCTTTGTTTGGCTTCCATAAAAGTTTAAAAGTCGTATATTTGGTATAAATATTATAAAGCCGTACTTAGCTTAATTCCTCGGGAAAGTCCACGTGAGTGAAAGGAAGCGTCCAACTAATCTAAGGTCGGTAAACTCCTAATCTTGCATAATATTACGCAATTTATTACACTCCTCCGAGCCAGCTGCGCCGTCCGTCAGCCCGTCTGCGTTACTTGCGATAATTTATGATGCCCTGGTACCTCTCGTGAATATACCTAAATATGACTAAAGACTGAGCACCTGAAAATCAGCTTTGCCAGATTTATTTATTCTTATCTTAGAAAAAGTAAAATCATTGGTAAAAAATATTGACAGAACCGCAGAACCTTGGTCATCGGCTCTGTTATTTACAATATGTATGCTTTACCTCACTAATCGCTTAGACTACTCATAATGGGTTTTTTAAATGTTATAACTTTGGGTGAGTAAACCGCTTCGTAACGTAACGCGTTACGACGCCGCTCTATCTGGCTTTCCTTCCCACTCACGCATACGGCTGCAGGTTTTAAGTTATCATTTCTGTCAAGCGTCCCAAGATGCACGTTTTTTTCAGCGAACAGATAAAAATAAATTGTCTAGTGACTTTCATATGAGTTTCGTATATATATGGTGAATGAAAAACATCATGAGGATACCTGCTTATCAGAGAATTTCCTTAATTTTCTGCGCGAAGTCTGCCAATTTGCATAAGACCAGCGTGGTGGATTATTGGCCTAACCCCTCTCATTCTAAGAGGAGACTCGAGCTCAGCAGCGAACCGAATATGGGTTGATAATGATAATGATAATTACACAAATGACAACTGAAAAAAGTACATAATTATCACCCAGGTAAAAAAGGTGCTCATTATTTTCTGGACACAATTTTTATATTTGTTAAGTAGCTCAAAAGGAGTTGCTGCCTAGTTTTGTCCTACTTAAAAAATCACAGATCGTCAGCGAAAACTACTTTTAATATCATCACAGATTTCTATTCAGCTAGATACCGCAAATGCTACACTAATAAAATGATATAGATTTCGTATTACTGAGTGATCGAGCGACCTGTACCAACAAGTCTGTGATCCGGATCATCACAGAATGACGCGTGGGTCGATCGTCAGGCGACGAAACAGGCCATTTAACAGACTGATAAGTGAAATAGAAAACCAGTGAGTCGCTCTTTGGACGACCCACCGCACTGTGCATGGGCGAGCGGCGAGCGGGACTAAATTCATCTAACGCCGCGGGTACGTACCGGCTACGTTATCGCCTTGCATGGGCGGGGTACTTGGAAGAGCTGATGGACATTGTTTTCCCAAGGTGCTGGAATGGCCATCCCGCACTAGAAAACGCAGTGTTGATCAACCGCCCACCAGGTGGACTGACAACATCAAGCGAGTCGCAGGGAGTCGCTAAATGCAGGCGGCTCAGTATCGTGATGTTTGGAAGTCCCTACAAAAAGCGTATGTCCTGCAGTGGACTCCATCGGCTGATATGATGATGATGATGATATCGCCTTGCCGTCCACCCGGCGTCGCCGCGCTTCGTCGTTATCAACCCATATACGGCTCACTGCTGAGCTCGAGTCTCCTCTCAGAATTATTCTAAGAGGGAGTTAGGCCAATAGTCCACCACACTGGCCCAATGCGCTTTTCAGTTGTGTGCATTTTAAACGCTTAAAATGCACACAACTGAAAAGTTGGAGGTCCATGCCCCGGACCGGATTCGAACCCACACCTCCTTCCTTTTGAGAAATAAATGTATTTAGTCCGATTATTATAACACTAGCCGTCGCGGTTTCAGTCCGTTACCGTGAGAAAACGTGGCTAAATTATAGCAAACTAGCTTTTGCCCGCGGCTTCGCCCGCGGTATATTCGGGGTAAAGTAACAAAGAGTCTGTGTACAGATTCTTAGCTTCCTACCTTGAAAGCTGCGAAAAATCCCTATCTATCTCTACTATCTCCACTTAAAAAATCAAGTCAATTCGTCGCTCCGTTCTGCCGTGAAAAACGGACAAACAGACAGACAGACACACACACTTTCACATTTATAAGTATGGATGACTCACAAATAACATGACTTTCTAGTCGTAATAGTAAATTGTTATACAAGGGACTAAAAAGACTTATTATATACGAGGTAATTTTATGGCCCAAAGGTGGACATCCTGAACACCGTACAGGATGTCCACTATATCCACAATGCAACTCAATAAAAATTAAATAAAAAAATGAACGCATTCCACAGACAAGAACGCTGCATTTCATTCCAATTTATAGTTTTTTATTTTTCAAAACAAACAGGGCCTTACATATAATGATTCTATTTTCGAATAAAACCTCCTCCGTTTTATAGTAGGCTAGTACTTGGATAGTACTCGTAACAGACAAGAATTAAAAAAAACAAAATTACCTTACCCCTAGAGGCTGAAATGCTTGTTTAGCCCCGCTGTGGAATGGTAATATGACAATGTTTTTGAGCAAGAGTAGTGAAAAAGAATTTACAAAATTGGTTCAGTAAATCCAGAGATCAACCCACACTACAACACAACACAACAACACAACAAACTTTACCTCTTTAAAATATTAGTAGGTAGGTATATACCTCGGCATGTAAGTTGGACCTAGATGAACAACCTAATTATTAAATTGGCAACACCATATTATTAGCAACACGTTGAGGTTTAAGTTAATACAAATATGTACATACATAAAAAAAAAATACTGACCGAATTGAGAACCTCCTCCTTTTTAAAGTCGGTTTAAAATGATGCACCTCAACTGGTTGCTATTATGGTTACTCGCCGTACGACGCTAACACCCAAAAAGGTCTTATAGTTCAACTAACTATAGACCGCGTACACCTTTGGTAATGATTTACAAATCCGCTTCCCCCGTCACAGTGTCCACAGCCCCTTGTTATCGTGTTCACGGCTCATTTCCCGCGGCCATTTTGTCACCGCGGCGCGCAAAATGGCGCCCGAGGATGACACCGGATACAAAGGAGCGGATAATTAACAACGTTAATAGTCTTTTGCTTGCCGAATGTACTTGTAACGGCCAGTTAAAAAGGGGTTTCGGATTACGCAGTGATACTTTCTATACTATTTTCGCAGCAAATAGTAGGTCGGCTTACTTAAAAAAAAATATTGTCATTTTAGATCCCTGACGTAAAAAAGAAAATTATTATTTTTTGTTTGACGTGTCTATGTGTCTCTTTGTGGCATCGTAGCTTTTAAAGACGTCTTGGAGTACCTAATAGGTACCGATCTATTATTATTCTTTATTCTAAACCAGAGGTTTCCAAGGTTTTTAGGGTTCCGTCCACAAGGTACTTTTATAGTTTCGCCATGACCGTCTGTACATCTGACCGAGCTTTAGTGCAGACTATTACTACTCAAAAGCTGTAAATTAGCTTGAGTATGTACATTATAAATATATGAACAAAGTCGTAAAATTAAACCTTGAAAGTGGAAACGATTTTTTATCCCATTGTGTGGGGTATGGTTATCGGTATTTTAGTGTATTACTTAATAAATTAAAGTGCTAACTAAATCTACGGACCCTACACTGCGCGTGGCCCGACACGCACTTGGCCGGTTTTTGTTTCTCTATCACTTTCTTTTAACTGTTTCTGGTGGAATCCTGAATGGTAGAATCCTAAAGCTAAATTTCTACCATTTCCCAAAACCATTTGATTGGCTAGTAAGTAATTAAATAAAATGACATTTATAGAAATTGCCGTATACATATAATAAATATAGTTCTAAGTTTTCACTTTTATGCACCTGCAGTAATAGAGTTTTATTTATCTATAATTCTATACTAATATTATAAAGAGGTAAAGTTTGTAAGTTTGTAACAATTTTTTTAAATGCGGTAATCTTCGGAACTACTGGTCCGATTTCAAAAATTCTTTCACCAGTAGAATGCTACGTTATCGGGGAGTGCTATAGGCTATATTTTATATTTCTATCATATATAACTACTTAGTTATCGCGGGTTTTCTCTTACAGGTCGAACCGAAAAACTTACTTATTCGCATGCGCTGCCTCAACCATTGCGTATAACTGAAATAAATGTATGGAGGCTTTTTGAACCTTTAAAAGTTCTACAAAAAAGTCCGCGACACCATATATCTATCTTTTATATTTTAGCAGATATAGTACCTTTAGTACTTTAATAAATTATTTAAATTTTAAATTAAGGTTTACGTCATTATTTACACAACTAAACTTAAATCCTTATCAAAATAAATTATTTAATAATCACAAGGATATTATAGAGATAAGATTTGCCCTTTACAGTATGTTAATTAGTTATATAGTTTCGGAGATAATACAAAATTTCTGAAAGTCGCAGAAATGCCGCTATATGACGCTCCGCGGTTTCAATTACGTGGTTCCCGTTCCCGTGTGAATATGAGGACCAAACATAGCCTATGACACTCGCAAATAATGTAGCTTTCTATTGGTAAAAGAATTTTCCAAATCGGTCCAGTAGATCCAGAGATTACCCCCGACAACCACACAAACTTTACCTCTTTATAGTATTAGGATAGAAGTCGCTTGGGAAATTATAGTCTTTTGGTTATTGCACCACGCACAAAAGGCTGGACCAATTTTGCTGAGGGTAGGGATAGGATAGGGGTAGAGAAGGGGTAGGATAGAGGTAGGGTAGGGGTAATTTAGGGAAAGTGTAGGGTAGGGTAGGGTAGGGTACGGATAAGGTAGGGGTAGTGTAGGGTAGGGGCAAGGTAGAGGTAGGGAAAGTGTATGAAACGTATAGGGTAGGGGAGGAGTAGGATAGTGGTAGGGTAGGGATAGGGTACGGGTAGGGTAGGGTTAGGGTAGGGTAGGGTTAGGGTAGGGGTAAGGTAGGGGTAGAGGTAGGGGTAGAGGTAGGGTATGGGGTAGATTAGGGGTAGGGTAGGATAGGATATGGATAGGTTACGTTACGGGTAGGGTTAGGGTAGGGGTAAGGTGGGGGAGGGTAGGGTTAGCGTTAGCGGTAGGGTAAGAGTAAGGTAGGGATAGGGTAGGGTAGGGTTGGGTAGGTTTACGAGCAGGGTAAGGTAGAGGTAGAGAAGTTTACATCAATTTTTACGCGGACGAAGTCGCGGGCGTCCGCTAGTTGTATACAATTATACAATAAATAAAACTTTATTACTGCAGGTTAGTTACATTTAATTTTTTAAGTACGTATACCTATACATAATTCCTTATTCATTAGCAGCCAACAGCAGCAGGCCTCCCATAAAGATCTCCACTTTTCTCTGTCCCTCGCCATTCTCATCCATTCAGGACCGGCGACCTTTTTAAAATCATCCTCTTATTTCACCTGCCTTCCTATATTCCTCTTAGCATCTCTGGGATATACAATACACTCCTCATTATATACAACTAGCGGACGCCCGCGACTTCATCCGCGTGAAACTCGATGTAAACTTTCAACTACCCCTACCCTACCACTACCCTAACCTACCCCTACTCTACCCTACCCTACCCCTACCCTATCCCCACCCTACCCCTATCCTACTCCTACCTTACTCTTACCCTACTATATAATAAAATATCAAATTGTCATCCATACGTCATTACATATCTGTCATTATACGTCAATTACATAGCTTTCATTTGCGTTTTGCGTTTCATGTCAAGTCACACGGGAATGCTGTCGAACGGGATAAAAAGTATCCTATGTCCTTCTCCTGGCTCTAAACTACTTCCCTGCCAATTTTCAGCTTAATTCGGTTCAGCCGTTCTTGAGTTATAAGTGGAGAAACTAACACGACTTTCTTTTATATACATAGATACACAGCACTAAACGTCAGCTATGAGCTTGACGGTGAAGGAAAGCACTAAATTAATTCACCCATCCAAAAAAGTCTACGACGCACAGCACACTGCTCGTGCTACTTGCTTGCCGGGATCTATACGAGTACTTACTTATTAATATTTTAAATTTAAAGAGGTAAAGCTTGTGGTATTGTAGGGAGTAATCTTTGGATCTACTGAATCGAATCTGAAAATCCTTTTGCCGCTAGAGAGCCACGTTATTTGTGAGTGTTATATCCCCGTACATTCTCACAGGAACGGGAACTGCGCGGCCCGCAAGTGAAACCGCGGGGTGTCTGCTATTAAAAATATTTTTGGTGCAACATACTACAATGTTGAGATGTGTGTTCTTCTCCTGACAATAACAAACACATAAAAAGAAATGGTGAAATCGGTCCATCTGTTCACGCGTGATGGCGTGACCATAAGATATATGGATTCATTTTGATTTAAAAAGATTTTTGTGAATCGTCATTGGTGCACGAATTCCTCCGAATAGGTACTAATACATTCATCAATATTGACTTTTGTATTGCATTAACAAAACGCAATCTATCAAAGTCAATGTCAAAGTCAAAGTATCGATCAGCTGTTGAGTTGCGAAATTCGAAAGAAGTTTCTAATCTAACCTAAAATTATTTTAACAACAAATATAGATATTGAATAAAATTAAATAAAGATTAATTTTGTGTGTAAAATGAGGTTTGTGTCTCAAATATTTCAGCCGGTCGTCTCAATACCCAAGGGCGCCACGATAAAGAACATTGAGATTACTTGCAAAAGCCAAAAAGTAAGTTACATATCAACTGAGGCGCTATAGCAGAGTTTCCCAAACTTTTTTGTGTCGTAGACCCCTTGCCATGTTTTTGCGTGTTGGGTAGACCCTCTACTTATTCGATAATGATTTTCTGTATCCTTCAACTTACACAACTTTATAAACATATATAATAATTTTTTTACTTCATAGTCACTTTAAAATAATTTATATGTTTTGATATTATAAGATAATATGATGTAATAAATAGGTACTATCAGTGTATGTGTTATGATCCACTATCGTTGAAACCATTTTCATTTAATAGACCCCCAAATTTTTAGTCGCTGACATGCACTTTTCATAGACCCCTAGGGATTGATATAGACTACTTTGGGAATCACTGCTCTATAGTTTCATTTAACTGTATTTTAGTATGATCATAGCAGGAGACATAATCGGTAATTACAGAGCTCATAGTAAAGTATATTGCACCAGCTACTAGACCTACTAGAGTGTTGGTTGAACCCTCTCTCGATAGGCCGTAGGCTTTTACTCTTATTTTACTGGGAATGTTGGTTGCAAGTTGTAATTCAGTATAAGCTCTTTATTCACGCATTCTTTAATCGCAGATTTGGAACCAAATTTTGTTTTTTTTTTTTAAACTTATCCATCTATGAAACAAAGGTTTATTTAGAGGAAAAATATTGCATATCACTGCTGTGCACCAGTCTGAATTGAAAGAGCGTCTAAATACTAAATTCTTTGGGCCTGAATAAATAATTATATTATAAGTTAAAAAAATAATATTTTTCATAATTTTCAGTTTTTTGTTTTGCTGCCGAAAGTATCTTCTATAATTTCATATAAATTACTATTTTATATACACAGTTTCTGTATTGATTTATGGTATATATAACCCGTGCTATAGCTTTTACTGTATATGTAGTATTAATTGATTATACATACTCATACATACATACATACTCCGATGTAATATCACGTGAGTTTTAGCCGTGTTTCATAATCAATTAATATGAATAACACTCACGATAGTTTAAATTCTAAAAAAGTATATGTAGTAATTTAAGAATATTTCTGAGCTGATGTGTTACTCTTAAAAAAAAGGTTCTATTAAAAAATTGTTTACTATCCAATTTTATGTAAATCTAAATGTAAAGTTCAGTTCAATTTCCATCGAATTTGGTTCTGTCAATAAAATTAATAAAACACAGAATAAAATTATTTTGGAAGTATTCCTTTTAGGCTATATTACTGTCATTAGCACTTCCTTCCTATTGAGACCTGCCTAAGGAACAGAGAACATTTAGTGACTGAAAATTTATAATGATGAATAAAAAACTATTGATATAATTCCAGCTACTGGTGGAATGTGGTCTAGTCCGACCCACAAGCGCGGGCCTGTTCACAATCCTGCCCCTCGCCAGACGAGCCATCTCCAAGCTAGAGAACATCATACACACCTGTTTAGAGGAGGTATGTTGTATTGTTGTATTATCTTTTTGTTTTTTTTTTATTCTTTACAAGTTAGCCCTTGACTACAATCTTACCTGATGGTAAGTGATGATGTAGTCTTAGATGGAAGCTGGCTAACTTGTTAGGAGAATGTTGAAAATCCACACCCCTTTCGGTTTCTACAAGACATCATACCGGAATGCTAAATCGCTTGGTGGTACGTCTTTGCTGGTATGTAATTTAATCCAGCTGTGAGAATCAGAATAAGACTCCGACATTAAAATAAATCAAAGAGTGCAGAATTATATTTGGACAAGCTTTGAACTAACGTTTGACAGAGTCCGTTGAGCAGTGGTATGGGCGATGGATTTACAAGACAAAGGTCCTGGGTTCAATGCCCAGCTGAGTTAATGATTTCTTAAGTAGGGGGCTTTGGCTGTGTGTACCACCAGCTGGCAAAGACATACCACCAAACGATTTAGCATTGCATTACGATGTTGTTGGAAGAGGACCCATATAAAATACAAATAATGGTACAGTCTTTAGCCAGTAAAAGTAAAGAAGTAGGCCTTTTAATGAATACTGCAAAAACAAAACTAATGACTAACTCAAAAGAGGTTGATATAGTTCTGGATGGAAATAAGCTCGAGTATGTACAAGAGTATGTGTATTTGGGTCAGATAATTGCTCCTATAGACCAAATGTCAAAAGAAGTAAATAAGAGAATTGCTAGTGGGTGGAGAAAATACTGGTGGAGAAAACACTAAAGGAAATAATGAAAAGCAAAGAAATAAATATGTCCATTAAGAGGAAAACCTTCAATACGTCTATACTCCCTTGTATAACATACGGAAGCGAAACTTGGTCCCTGACACAAAAACATAGAGAAAAGTTAGCTAAGTGTCAGAGGGCAATAGAACGAAGTATTTTGGGTATAAGACTAAAGGACAGGATCACCTCAAGTGAGATAAAACATAGGACAAAACTCGCTGATGTTCTCATTAGAATCGACCTCTTGAAATGGCGTTGGACGGGACACATGTTGCGCTGCACAACCGATAAATGGAGCAAGCAGGTGACACTCTGGTACCCAAGGGACAGTACCAGACAACGTGGACGTCCAATAAGAAGGTGGGAGGACGACATCCGCCTAACCCTGGGGCCACGCTGGACCAGAGTTGCGGCTGACAGGGTGCAGTGGAAGCAGCTGGAGGAGGCCTATGTCAGAAGACACTTTGAACAGCGGGACATAATATAATCAATTAAATCAAACACAACACTCATGTAACCAAAAGCTGTTCAAAATAAAAGGCTATTTTATTTATTATTATTTTATTACGATGTTGTGTAGAAACCTAAAGGGATGTAGATTTTCATTCTCCTCATAACAAGCTAGCCTGCTTTCATCTTAGATTGCATCATCACTTACCAACAGGTGTGATTCTTAGTCAAGCGCAGAAAAAACCTTGGAAACCACAGTTTCTAAGACAGTGGTTTCGTATTGTTGAAGGTTGGTGCACAGAGACTATCTCTGCCATGCCTGACCTCGGCCCGCCTATGGGAAAAGAGTGGGCGGCTGGATGACGTGGGGCCAGAGCTCATCAAGGTTGAAGACAGGCACGGCAAGAAGTATTTACTGGCACCGGTGAGTAGTTTATAATGATGGATTGGATTGTCAATTGGTCGCTCCAGATTATGGTCTAGATCTTCCCATTCCATACTTACTATAAACTCATTATTTGGTGTAGGTATATATTATTAGGAGCAAACAGAAGAGGCGCCATAATTGGATCTCGCTCCATTTTAAAATTTACTTCGGGCCGGTGCTAATCCTAGCCTTCCTGAGGAGTAGGTTCCTGCTGAATTACTCCAAAAAAACATATGAAAAATTTTCATCATGTGTTTAAAAAATTATAGTTATGTTTCAGACCCACGAGGAAGCAATAGCAGATTTGTTTGCAGACATCAGTCCCCTGTCATACAAGCAACTGCCTTTTCTTTTGTATCAGGTAAATTCAGTTAACAAATAATTTCACGTTACATAAATTTAACTAATTATTTAGTCAATATAAAGTTTTTGATTGTATTAGAGATTAAAATATTTCTTTGATCGAGAAAAGATTCGATTATTTGAGATTTTCGCAGTGTTGCCAACTTTTTATTTAAATTTTCCTGTAACTGTGTCTGCTCTCTTTGACGCGAGTCACAGATTATTTGAGATTTTTGCAATCTTGGCAACTTTTTTTGAAATTTCCAGATAGGCAACAAATACCGCGACGAACACCGACCGAAGCACGGCCTCCTGCGAGCACGCGAGTTCAGTATGATGGACGCGTACAGTGCGCACGCGACACACACGTGCGCCTCGCGCGCCTACGACACTGTCACTGAGGCGTACAGGAAGATATTCAGCACGTTGCACTTGCCTGTTCATAGAGGTAAGTTTGATTGATTGATTGATTGATTGATTGATTCATACAGAGCAGTATGATGGACGCGTACAGTGCGCACGCGACACACACGTGCGCCTCGCGCGCCTACGACACTGTCACTGAGGCGTACAGGAAGATATTCAGCACGTTGCACTTGCCTGTTCATAGAGGTAAGTTTGATTGATTGATGATGAACTTCCACGCCCCATATAAATGGGGCGTGGAACTTCGTTAAAATGATTTAACGAAGTTACAAAGCGACAAAAAGTAGCTACTATGTCATGCATCCACCCTTCAACTATCTCCATTTAAAAAAAAACATGTCAATTCGTCGCTTGTTTTGTCGTGAAAGACGGACACACACTTTCACATTTATATTTCGTATTTATTTTTAAAATAAAGATTGTAATATTGTAGGAAATAGTAGTCTGACACGGATATGACGTCAGATGGCGCGACTTGTTTCCGTAAAGTGTGGGGAGTTAGAGAGGGGTACCGATCGGTTGGCGGGAACGACTTGCGATAAAAAGCTCGTTCTATGATCGACCTGTTGTGGTTCTTTGGTTCTTTATGGGTTGCTTTGGATAGGCGGGGGGAGTGACTTGAGTGGAAAAGGGGAGTGTTTGTTAACAGTCAAAGGGCCCTTTAACCCTACACACAAAGTTCACAAGTGCGAGACTCTACTTAAGGTCTTATTTCGATTACAGTTCGATTTGTTAATTAAGTTGTCCTGACAAATGTTGTGAATAACCTTTGTTCGACATTAGTTTTCTTATAGTTTGTAAGCCATTTCCGAGTCTGCTAAGAATATTAAATGATACAATACCTGTTCCAGTCCAAGCGCCATCTGGCGACATGGGCGGGAGTCTCTCCCACGAGTGGCAACTGCCCGCGCAGGTCGGCGAGGACTCCCTCGCCGTATGCCCGTCCTGCTCGCACGCCGCGCTCAGTACCGACAGCAGTACGTGCCAGCAGTGCGGGAGGGAGACGAAAGAAGTTAACAGTATAGAGGTATCATATTTTTGGAACTCAGTTGTAAGTTCTTAGACTTAAATGTATACACCGAGTCCGTGGCCGCCTCTATAAGCCACCGTGACATGAATGTGTCCAATACAAGGAATCCCTTAGCTATATTAAAAATCAGCTCAAGCGAATCCACACGCTAGCGAAAAAAAAAAATTGATGAACGAAAATATTTTTTTAAGTATTTTTGATTATATAAATCTACGAAGTCACTTTATTTCTTTCGAAATAATATTCAATCTCTCTTAAGAAATGGCGGAATAATGACGTTTTCAATGGAGTAGTCGATTTGACGTTTGCTGTCAATAGGGATGATGACAGTTTTTTAAATTGTATATAAATTATTAGTATGCTAAAGTAAAGCAATTTTGTAAAAGTAACAGGGTATCTGCGATCATTACTTTCGGAGCTACAGGGATTTAAAGGGTCAGATTTGCGGCGCTGCCGCGGATCCCTGAAAAGCGCTCCATACAAAATGGCACGAACTAATGACGTCGTAGGTACATAATGATCGTTAGATTTGTATGGGCGTTCAAACAAAATTACTAATATCTTTGTTAGTTGTACGTTTATGTTTATAGTTCATATATTAAAAATATCACATTTAATGTAATGAAGCTAAAACTGTATGAATTTTCATCTAATTACGATAAAATATTTTTAACAGATTTTGAAATTTTATAATCTCATTTATTTTGCTAACATCCAGATAATCTTTGCTTTTTATGTATAAACTAGCGGACGCCCGCGACTTCGTCTGCGTAAAATTCGATGTCAATTTTACTACTACCCCCTAACCTAACCTAACCTACCCTACCCCTACCATACCCCTACCCTATCACTACCCCAACCCTACCACTGCCCCAACCCTACCCCTACCCTACCCCTACCTTACCTATACCCTACCCCAATCCTACCCGTACCCTCCCCGTACCCTATCCCTTTCCTACCCCTATCCCACCCGTACCCCTATCTCACGCCTATCCTACCCCTACCCTGCCACTTCCCTATCCTACCCGTACCTCTACCCTACCACTACCCTACCTCTACCCCGACCCTACCACTACCCTAAACCTACCCTACCCCTACACTACCCCTACGCTTCCCTACCCGTACCCTAACCTACCCTGTAACTTCTCTATCTTACTCCTACCCTTAGCAAAATCGGTCCAGTCCTTCGAGAGTGGTGGTATGACCAAGAGAAATAGAGACTTCTATGCTAATAATATAAAGAGGTAAAGTTCGTGTGGTTGTAGGAGGTAATCTCTGGATCTACTGGACCGATTTGGAAAATTGTTTTACCAATAGAAAGCTACGTTATTTGCGAGTGTCCAAGGCTATGTTTGATCCCCATATTCACACGGGAACGGGAACTACGTAAATGAAAGCGCCGGGCGTCATATAGTGGAATTTCTGCGTCTTTTAGAAATTTTGTATTATCTCCGAAACTATTTAAGTAATTAACATATTGTAAAGGGCAAATCTTATCTCCATAATACCCTTGTGATTATTAAATAATTTATTTTAATAAGGATTAAAGTTTAGTTGTATAAATAATGACGTAAACCTAAGTATATAAAATTAATAATTTTTAAAACACAAAAGGCCTTTTTTCTTCTATATATCAGCTAATATATAGAAGATAGATATATGGTGTCGCGGACTTTTTTGTAGAACTTTTAAAGATACATAAAGTCTCCATATATTAATTTCAATTTTACACAACAGTTAAGGCAGCGCATGCGAATAAGTCTGTATAAGAGGATTTTCAGTCCGACCTGTATGACAAAAACTGTGATAACTCGGCTAATATATATGATACCAATATAAAATATAACCTATAGCACTCCCCGATAATGTAGCATTCTACTGGTGAAAGAATTTTTAAAATCGGACCAGTAGTTCCGAAGATTACCCCATTTAAAAAATGTGACAAACTTACAAACTTTACCTCTTTATAATATTAGTATAGATAGTATAGACTACGTATGTATACCTTTAAAAAATTAAGTTAACACAAAACACTATAATTACACTTACTAAGTTTTAATTATTTTATATACACAACAATCGAAAAAATACCATAAAACGAAATAATAATTAATTACACGAAATACGTATGACGAAAGTCGAAAGTCGAAACGAAACGAAACGAATAAAATAAAATTACAAATTATTTATTTGAATTTAAAGTTTAAACCTGATTACCTGAACCTGGTCCTGAACGGTGAACCTAAACAAAGAAAGTACGACGTATCTAAACTATAAATTAAAACTTAAAATATGTCTCTAATCTCTATTTCTAAATCTAAAAAGCAAATACGTAAATAGACAGAGTCAGACAAACAGTACCTAGCTAACTTTAACTACCTACGTGGTACGTGCCTAGAAGTAGAACATAATCATTAACAATTAACATCGACTTGCCAAAATCTAAGTAAATTTTTCACCTCCAACACCAATGTAGTCGGCATAAATCTCCCTAGCGCCGTACAAAAATATGGTGTTTTTGCTCAACGCCATCTATTGGTAAATGGATAAAACGCCTACATAGAGTTTAGTAACCAAAAATGCTGATCCCTATAAAATACGTAGAAACCTATAGAGGAAGGTTCAACTTAATTTGGCGGTTGGCGCTTAAACATAAGCGGCATTCCGCCTTTTAGAAATTTTGTATTTTCTCCGAAACTATTTAACTAATTAACATACTATAAAGGGCAAATCTTATCTCCATAACATCCTTGTGATTATTAAATAATTTATTTTGATAAGGATTTAAGTTAAGTAGCATAAATAATGATGCAAACCTAAGTATATAAAATTAATAATTTTTAAAACACAAAAGGTACTATATCTGCTAATGTATAGAAGATAGGTATATGGTGTCGCGGACTTTTTTGTAGAACTTTTAAAGATACATAAAGCCTCCATACATTAATTTCAATTTTACACAATGGTTAAGGCAGCGCATGCGAATAAGTCTGCCTAAGAGGATTTTCGGTCCGACCTGTATGACAAAAACTGTGATAACTCGGCTAATATATATGATACCAATATAAAATATAGCCTATAGCACTCCCCGATAATGTAGCATTCTACTGGTGAAAGAATTTTTAAAATCGGTCCAGTAGTTCCGAAGATTACCCCATTTAAAAAATGTGACAAACTTACAAACTTACAAACTTTACCTCTTTATAATATTAGTATAGATTACTTAACATTGACCTTATTTACCCGAATGTATCATAAAAATCAATATATTCAAACGTAGTCATCATCCCCATTCTCTGCGTGTGTGAAGTCTGCCAATCCGCATTGGGCCAGCGTGGTGGACTATTGGCCTAACACTTCTCATTCTGAGAGGAGACTCGAGCTCAGCAGTGAGCCGAATATGGGTTGATGACGACAACAATGTATAATAAGATGATAAGTATGGAATTTAAAAAGGTAACTCGGCGGGAATCGGTTTGCTTGGACTCTTCGCCGCTGCTATGGATACAGTTTTAAGATTGCAAACAAACATCCATGTAAACTTTCGCGTTTAATAATACTAGTTAGATTATTTAGGGGATTTTGTTTGTTCCCAGGTGGGGCATACATTTGTCCTGGGTTCACGGTACAGTGAGCCGCTGCAAGCCAACTACATAGCTGCAGATGGCGCCACAGCCTCCGTGCACATGGCGTGCTATGGGATAGGGATCACCAGGTAACTTTCCTTTACAGGGTTATGGTGGACCCAGGGGCAAAGCCTATTAGTTTGCATTCCATAAATAATCGTCGTCATCAACCCATATTCGGCTCACTGCTGAGCTCGAGTCTCCTCTCAGAATGAGAAGTGTTAGGCCAATAGTCCACCACACTGTCCCAATGCGGATTGGCAGACTTCACACACGCAGAGAATTAAGGTATCAAATCAAATCAAATCGAAAATCATTTATTTCAAGTAGGCTCAGTTTACAAGCACTTTTGACACGTCAGTTGACTATTTGTAAAGATTCTACCACCGGTTCGGAAGGCAGGTTCTGCTGAGAAGATACCGGCAAGAAACTCAACAGTTGCTCTTTTGAAAAAGTCATACAGTATTATAATTTACAATTGATAACAATTACAATTTCTTATAGTTTTATTTCCTGTGTGAAGGTGGAAGCTGATCCAATGGCCTCCAAGCGCTTTTATCTTTAAGGAAGGTAATTCTCTGGTATGCAGGTTTCCTCACGATGTTTTCCTTCACCGATTGAAGAGCCGTGATAGCCCAGTGGATATGACCTCTGCCTCTGATTCCGGAGGGTGTGGGTTCGAATCCGGTCCGGGGCATGCACCTCCAACTTTTCAGTTGTGTGCATTTTAAGATATTAAATATCACGCGTCTCAAACGGTGAAGGAAAACATCGTGAGGAAACCTACATACCAGAGAATTATCTTAATTCTCTGCGTGTGTGAAGTCTGCCAATGCGTTGGGCCAGCGTGGTGGACTATTGGCCTAAGTCCTAACCCCTATCATTCTGAGAGGAGACTCGACCTCAGCAGTGAGCCGAATATGGGTTGATAATGTTGTAAGCTTATAGGAAAGGCGTATTGTAGTAATTATCAACCCATATTCGGCTCATTGCTGAGCTCGAGTCTGCTCTCAAAATGAGAGAGGTTAAGTTAGGTTAGGCGTGTTTGAAGTCTGCCGCATTGGGCCAGCTTAACCCCTCTGAGAGGAGACACGTGCTCAACAGTGAGCTGAATATGTGTTGTAGAATGAAGTTTAAATATGAACAGTTTGCTCGCAGGCTCTTGTCGGCTAGTATCGAATGTCTCTCCAGTGAGAAGGCGCTAAGATGGCCGCTTGCCATAGCGCCCTACTCCGCGCTGGTCATTGGCCCCAAGGTAAGACTATTTGTAAGAAAAACCCGCCAAGTGCGAGTCGGACTCGCACACTATGGGTTCCGTACGTATCTATAAAAAATGAAAAAAAAAATCCCAGCATCTTACCTTGTTTTTTGGCTTCGGCCGTGACTAGTTACCACCCTACCGGCAAAGACGTACCGCCAAGCGATTTAGCGTTCCAGTACGATGTAGGAACCGAAAGGGGTGTGGATTTTCATCCTCCTAACAAGTTAGCCGCTTTTGATTGCATCATCACTTACCATCAGGCGAGATTGTTGTCAAGGGCTAACTTGTAAAGAATGAAAAAAAAAACCTACAGAAACAAAAAAACGAAAAATCCTTTAATTAACTGATCTGAAAACCCTTTTTGGATATCATACAGTAAGTATAGATGACATTTCTCAGTTGATTTGATGTTTATTTTAATATCCTAAGAGTGTGCAATATGTAATTTGGTGGTTACAAATGGTTCTGGATCTCAGATTCTGGAAAAGTTAGGAGCCTGATATTTGGGTAAATGATATTTCAAAGTGTTAGCTTCGCTATGACTATACAAAATACACAATTTGTAAAACTTTTCTCGATAGTTTATTTTTTTGAAAAATACAGTGTGTTATAGGAAATACCGTCCGGCCCTTGAGGTTGTACTTAGGTATCGTGTATACATTATTTTTATACAGTCCTTATTTTTAAAGAAATACATTTTTTTCCCTGCACGAAATTAACATAAAAAAATGCAAAATTATAAAAACTTACATGGCAACACAAAAGTTGAGATAGGTTAATTATTAGTAGGCATTACTACAAAATAAAAACGCCGCCATCTATGTTTTGTGCTGCGTTTACACGTTTCTATTCAAAGCGGTATTGAATGGGCAAGTAAACACACAAGTACACACAACAAGGTGATGGGTTTGTCAAGGTGCTTTATCATCTTGTGCTATGTACAAGCATGCATGCGTGCTTGCATAACTGGCGTGTTGTGATGTGTGTAAACACGAAAAGTTAATTTACGCAGATGGCAGATGAATTAATGGTTAGTGGATCATTTTCCACATTTTCCACTCCTTGAACATACATTACACCAGAAACTATCCCTTTTACTCTGGAACACAGTAATAGCTCTGTCGCAAATAGATCTACTACTACTAATTTAAGTCTGCATTTTGGGCGAGTGGCGCAAGCAAACTAAACACAGCATTACAGACATTGCACGTGTCGGCGGCGGCGCGGTGTTTCAAACACAGTGGGCGCCGAAAACGATGGTACCTACTACCTACTACCTACCCTTTACGATATGCGGCGCGGCATTGTCAAAAGGTTTTCTATTTTGCGGACTTTTGTGCCATAGGCACAGAAAAGATATTACAACCAGTAGTTGGACTTCATACTAGAGGTCGAAACGCGAGCTATACCTACGCTCCTTGAACATGGGGTGATCGTAGGGTGAAGACAGTCGCGACTGTGCCGCGGCGACGAACGAACGCACGGTGTATTAACAGAGTAAAGTGTATTAATAGTATTAGATTTTTTTAATTATGACCAGTAGGAAATACTGTGCCGTTTTTGGATGCATGAATTCAAAATTATCCCATCCAGAGATAACTTTTTTTAAGTTACCTGGAAACTCTGAAAGGTTAACTTTAAAATAAATTTACTTATTAGTAGGTAGGTACATAATCTTGTATTTTTTAATGGATAAGGTATTTCCTTTTATCTCCAGAATAAAGGTAGGTATCTGGATTAGTAAATAAAGTGAATAGAGTAAAGGAAAGTGATTGACACGATTGAAATATGTAGCTATACGCGGTTCATGAATCACGATACAGTAGGTACGATAAGCTTGTATTAAAACCTCGACTGCTTGTACAATGTATTGTGTGACTGTGCTCGGATCATTTGTGTTTTGTTACCCGACTGCGGCGAAGCCCAAAGGAGGAGTATGTGTTTGAATGTTATGATTTGTTGTTGTATGCGGGCGACGGGAGGAAAGGACTGCGCGGGTGTGAAGTCGTACGCGCTGGGCATCGTTACCCCCCTCCCGGACCGCGCCGACCTTCGGGAGTGTTACGAACAAATTTGCCAAGCACACATACTGATAAATGATATGTCATTAGACTCGTCTAGATAGGCCGAGTGTCACTGGGTAACTTAGTTCTTAAAAAATCAAAATGGCGGATTTTATGCACTTTAATGTGCAAGCTCATAAAACTTTTGCTCAGCTTGGCATTGGTGACAAGAATTTTAACCGACTTCCAAAAAGAATCGTATCGTATTTACAGCGATATTTCCGTCATTTGTAAACCGTTTCTTTTTTGTTTGGATGAATATTCTTTCAGGTTAGTCCCATTTTTTTCATGTCAGGATCTGATAATGGCATCCTAGAGAAATCTAGGGGAACTATCGTATCGTAGGGACAATTAGTGCGTTTGTTCATTGTTTCATTATCTATTTTAAATCACTACAATTTCATGAAGGTATTTATCTTTTTTTTTATTTGTTCACGTAGTGTGGAGGTAATACCTAGATGGCATCACCGAAATAAATATGTTTAAGAATACGACCAATCCTTCAAGATCATTGACGTAGTATCAGCCTTAATTAAATCAACCAATCAAAAAACACGCATTTTTATTTATCACTTCCCATTTTACTACAATTTACAAAGTATTTTATTTGTTTATATAAAAAAAGTTTATTTACAATCACAAAACTAAGTGGAAACACAAAGTTAGCAAATGTAATTAAATTGCTGCATGCGGGCAGCCCTATGACATGTTTACGTACCGCGCGGCTGTAGGTATTTATTTCAAAAATACGGCCGAGTTATTATACTGCTTGTAATATCTTTACTGTGCCATAGGTGTGTAGGTAGGAGGTAATAATCTAGATTACGTACAATAATTGATAGTACAGTGTTGTCACTTTTTAAATTTTCCAAGTTTTGGGACAATTTATGTTTAAAATTAGAAACTTTATTATCACGATATATATGCTTAATTATTGAATAATATTTTTTTAAATATTTTTTCTGTTTATCTATACTAATATTATAAAGAGGTAAAGTTTGTAAGTTTGTCACATTTTTTAAATGGGGTAATCTTCGGAACTACTGGTCCGATTTTAAAAATTCTTTCACCAGTAGAATGATACATTATCGGGCAGTGCTATAGGCTATTTTATATTGGTATCATATATATTAGCCGAGTTATCACAGTTTTTGTCATACAGGTCGGACTGAAAATCCTCTTAAACAGACTTATTCGCATGCGCTGCCTTAACTATTGTGTAAAATTGAAATTAATATATGGAGACTTTATGTATCTTTAAAAGTTCTACAAAAAAGTCCGCGACACCATATATCTATCTTCTATATATTAGCAGATATAGTACCTTTTGTGTTTTAAAAAATATTAATTTTATATATTTAGGTTTACGTCATTATTTATACAACTATACTTTAATCCTTATTAAAATAAATTATTTAATAATCACAAGGATATTATGGAGATAAGATTTGCCCTTTACAGTATGTTAATTACTTAAATAGTTTCGGAGATAATACAAAATTTCTAAAAGACGCAGAAATTCCACTATATGACGCCCGGCGCTTTCATTTACGTAGTTCCCGTTCCCGTGTGAATATGGGGATCAAACATAGCAAATAACATAGCTTTCTATTGGTAAAACAATTTTCCAAATCGGTCCAGTAGATCCAGAGATTACCTCCTACAACCACACGAACTTTACCTCTTTATATTATTAGCATAGAAGTCTCTATTTCTCTTGGTCTCGAAGGACTGGACCGATTTTGCTAAGGGTAGGAGTAAGATAGAGAAGTTACAGGGTAGGGTAGGGTACGGGTAGGGAAGCGTAGGGGTAGTGTAGGGGTAGGGTAGGTTTAGGGCCGGATTTAGGGTAGTGGTAGGGTAGGGATAGAGGTAGGGTAGTGGTAGGGTAGAGGTACGGGTAGGATAGGGAAGTGGTAGGCTAGGGGTAGGATAGGCGTGAGATAGGGGTACGGGTGGGATAGGGGTAGGAAAGGGATAGGGTACGGGGAGGGTAGGGGTAGGATGGGGGTAGGGTGTAGGTAAGGTAGGGGTAGGGTAGGGGTAGGTTTGGGGTAGGGTAGATGTAGGGGTTGGGTAGGGTAGGGTTGGGGTAGTGGTAGGGTAGGGATAGGGAAGGGTAGGGGTAGTAGTAAAGTTGACATCAAAATTTACGCGGACGAAGTCGCGGGCGTCCACTAGTAATATTATAATGCTTACACGCACATTTTGTATCGGACGGTATTTTTAAAACACACTGTATATTCAAAGCTAGACATCATCCCCATTGAATTTTTATCAGGAAGGCTCCAAAGAATGGCTCGGGCACGGCTTCGACAGAGTACAGGCGATAGCGCGACAGCTCGAGCAGCATGGGTTCCGCGATGATGTCATCGTGGACGACAGGCACGCGCTCACCATCGGCAAGCGACTCGTGATGGCCGACAGGTGAGTGTCGTGAAGTGTCACCTGTGCGATGACGTCACTGTGGCCGACAGGCGCGCGCTCACCATCGGCAAGCGACTCGTGATGGCCGACAGGTGAGTGTCGTGAAGTGTCACCTGTGCGATGACGTCTCGTGGACGACAGGCGCGCGCTCACCATCGGCAAGCGACTCGTGATGGCCGACAGGTGAGTGTCGTGAAGTGTCACCTGTGCGATGACGTCTCGTGGACGACAGGCGCGCGCTCACCATCGGCAAGCGACTCGTGATGGCCGACAGGTGAGTGTCGTGAAGTGTCACCTGTGCGATGACGTCTCGTGGACGACAGGCGCGCGCTCACCATCGGCAAGCGACTCGTGATGGCCGACAGGTAAGTGTCGTGAAGTGTCACCTGTGCGATGACGTCATCGTGGACGACAGGCGCGCGCTCACCATCGGCAAGCGACTCGTGATGGCCGACAGGTAAGTGTCGTGAAGTGTCACCTGTGCGATGACGTCATCGCGGACGACAGGCGCGCGCTCACCATCGGCAAGCGACTCGTGATGGCCGACAGCTGAGTGTCGTGAAGTGTCACCTGTGCGATGACGTCATCGGCGGGCGTCACACACAAACACCTATTTGTAGGATTGTCATTATCAATGTCAGAATGAAAGTTGTCCATTGTGTTGAGAATTAGGAAATTTACGTTGTTTACATTTAATTTAATTTGCGTACAGGTTCAAATTCAACTGAGGTGGATTTAATCTGATCTGATTTTCTCATGGCATCCGGTGTAATGTGAACTGTGTCCAGTGTCCGTGTATCTTGTTGGGTACCTATTGTAAGAATTCGTAAGTTTTGCCAATCATAATGTAAGAGTCCAATGTCAAAAGTTTACCTAGGGTTGACACCTCGAGGATTTAAGCAAATTCTTAAAGTTCTCATATCTTCCTCAGGATTCTGACTAGGAAGCTCGTATTTTTTTATAGGCATGTATTACTTCTCCATAACTCCTGGCTGACGGCTTTAAAGGGTCAAATCAAATCAAAATCAAATCAAAAATCATTTATTTCCTGTGTGAAGGTGGAAGCTGATCCAACGGCCTCCAAGCAACTTTATCATTAAGGAACTCATCAATGTTGTAGTACCCTCGACTAAGTAAATGTTTTTTAACACATTGCTTAAAGCTATGCATTGGCAGGTCCATCAGTCTTGGGGATCTTATTATAGAAGAGTACACCCAAACCTACAAAAGATTTTTTTACTCTTTGGAGACGATATGCAGAAATAACTAACTTATGCCCGTGTCTAGTAAGACGTGGGTTTAAATCTCCTTTTCGTTTGTACAAATTAATATTTTGTCTTACATAGACTATACTGTTTATATATACTGACAGGCTACTGTTAGTATACCTATTTCTTTGAACTTTTGACGAAGGGACTCGCGTGATTTTGATTGATATATTGCTCGAATTGCTCTTTTTTGAAGTACAAATATAGATTGTATATCGTATACCTTGCCCCACAATAAAATACCGTAAGACATTACGCTGTGAAAGTACGCAAAATAAACAAGTCTAGCCTAGCTGTATCAACATCAGTCAGGTCTTTACCAGACACCTTGTATAATGTCTACATAGCATCTATGCAAAGTCAGGGCGAGTCGCTAGTTTTTAATAAATATAAATATTATTTAACAGGATGGGTTACCCCTACATCATAGTATGCGGGCGGGGTGCCCTGGAGTCGCCGCCGCGCTACGAACTGCACCGCGCGGGGGGCGAAGCACCCCTGCTACTTACCGTCGGAGAGTTGCTGCATACTCTCCGCCAGGACAGAGAGAACAGAGAGATAGATGTGGAGTACAGTGAGACGAGAGTGGGAGAATAAAAACTGATTCATATTTTGTGTTTTATTTCAATTTTATTTCAATATGGTACTAGACAGTTTTAGTGATTAATGGCACTGTCATGTAGCACGAGTGATTTTTGTGCAAAGAGCGAAGGCGAATTAACACTAGGTACAATAGACATCGCGAGTGTCACTATGGCTAATTACGTGCAGTGGCATACAATACTTTTTTTACGACAATGATAAAAGAGTTAACAAAACTTGCTAAATCTCTCATTTATTTGTTAGTTCTTTTTTTTTTAATTTTAACAATGTCAATATAAGTATAAAATACAAAACACTATTAAAAATTTATAAAAAAAATCCGCTGCGGGATATCGCTGGTGGACTACTCAGAAAATCACTGACCACGCGAGGTACACTGGTGACAACGAGGCGTCCACCTCATGCCATGGGAACTTAGAAGAACGTGAAATCTTTATGAAGCAGCGCCATCTACATTCTAGATTTAAGATTCCAGGATAGTAAATACAATTACATAGATGTGTACGTACTAGAATGTTTTTAGAGATTAAACCCGTGTAAGTACGGAAACCGAAAAAAAAGAATTATTTATCCTTTTAATTATGACGCGTAATAGGAAGAATGTGTTTGTATTTCTAAAGCAAAGGGATTATTTAAGAAAGACAGTAAGTGTACATTAATTTCCACGACGTTTCACATAGTCATTTGGCCTAGTGGTGTACAACAAAGGCACGATCTAATGGTCCTGAGTTCGAGCATATCAATGGAGAACTTTTTGTCTTTTTTTTTGTTTTTCTCTATTGGTTTCTTCAACTATTACAAAATCAAAAATCTCTCTCCTTTACAAAAAAATATACATTATTATTTTTATAACAATAATGGATACTGTACTAAAAATACCGTGGCTAGTTACTAGATGGCGCTATCACAGGCGTTCCGAAAAAAATTAGAGTAGCCTATCTATTTCCAATAATACACTGTAATCTTTGGTCCACCTGTCGACTACACGTGAACGCCTAGCGACGAGGCGGTGTGGATCTGATCTTAGGTGGCTGTAATGAGCTACGAACTTAAAGGACTTTTCTCTCGAGAATCAGTTCTACCAACAGCAGCAGAGAAGTCAAAACTTGTTTGATTAACAGTGAATTAGCACATAAACATCGAGATCTGAGTGGATATAACAAGTACTTATTCTACGCAACTCATTAGTACGTACGCGCAAAAACTCGCCTTTCACTATACTCCCTCCTACGCTAGCGGTCAATGCCATGTGTTTGTACTATACTGCTATAGTGTTGTAGTACCGTGGGAATTAAAGCTGCTTACATTTTTCACTTCTATTTATTATATCTACCGCACAGATTAAAGAATAATATGCAGATAGAGCGCACGGAACACGGCAGTGATGCAGTCTCAAACGGTTAAGGAATAGTAGATTGTTATACAAGGGGCTAAAAAGAACCATTATACACGAGGTATTTTTAGGGCCCGAGACGTAAGGCGAGGGCCGTCTAAATAGAAACCGAGTTTATAATGGGCTTAGCCCCACGTGTTACACTCTGCTTTTCACTACGATTGCGAGAAAATAAAATGGTTTAGTACAATATTCAATGATTTATTTTAATTGAAAATTAAATGTACAAAGTTTACAGTTTTGGGTATTATGGAAGATGCTTTTACCCAGTAACATAATTTCCGACTACTGTAAAGATGAATAAAGAATATATGAGGTAAACGTGGGAGATAATAGTTTAAAAAACTCCTTCCGTAAGTGAATCCATTCGTTGTTGTTTTCTTCACTTATTAAATTTTTCGTAGGTAAGTATTTAAGTAAATGCGTCTGGACTTTGATGGTAACAGATTGAAAATTTCATCCATCTTCAAATTAGGATCACTATTCTTACTAGATGAAGACAACAATAACAATTAATGTTGAAAAATATGTAAGTTACGGTCACAAATTTACAATTATTTTCTGAAAAAAATCAAGTGTGTATTATTCACGCCAATTGTTTTTTAAATTCTCGCTTTTTTAATTTTATTTTTTTTCACATGAGAAAAAGGCAAAGGTATAACACCGTAAAGGATGTCCCATGTCTTCAAATCTCGCTCTATTCGCAACTCAATAAAAATTAAATAAATAAATGAACGCATTTCACAGACAAGAACGCTGCATTTCATTCCAATTTAAAGTTTTTTATTTATTTTTCAAAACAATCAGGGCCTTACCTATAATGACTCTATTTTCGAATAAAACCTCCGTTTTATAATAAGCTTGTTTAGCCCCGCTGTGGAGTAAGTAATATGACAGTGTCTTTGAGCAAGAGTAGTGATTTTTTTTTTTTTAATAAAATTCAACCGATTTCAACTCAAAAATTAACTTAAACTAAAAAGCAAAAAATATCATTTTACCTATGTGCTACCTTCTGATCAGTTTCAAGGCGGTGCCAAGCCGCAGTAATGTTTTAATTCAAGCTGTTTAAATTTCAAAAGTTCTGTGGTTCTCTGAAACGAATACCTACTTATACTAGACTACTAAGTACAATAGTACAACGGACGGGCATCGAACCTGGAACCATTGAACTTCACCTCGTAGTTAAGTGTAACGTGCTGATTTATAGCGGCTGGATTTTGCAATAAAATGAAACTGATTTAAATAATTATTACGAAAATATGCAAAAAACTACTTTCACCTAAAATATATATTAAAGAAAAACAATTTACAGCTTTTACTTCCTGTTATATATTATTTTAATTAAAAAATAATAATTTAATTTAAGACCATGTTATACAGATATATGATTTTTCGTTTATTTGTTACGAACTCAAAAACTACTTAAACCGATTTGAGAAATTCTTTCACCAATGAAATGCTAGGTTATCAGTAAGTAACATTTTTGTATAAACGGGTTATTTAACGTTTTGAACTACGCGGATTGTAAAAAAAAGTATATTTAAGTATACTATAGCTGGCGGCATATTTTGAAAGATGGGAAAGGAGGGATTTACGACAGTTTGCTCTGTAAAGTTTTTTTTTAAGAATATTTACTACATCTTTGAAATATTACAATGTTTCCACTCCCCTCCAACTAGTCTGTTAGGAGTGGGTACGACAATAGTCCAACGGGCGGGGATTGTTGAGTCCGGCCCCTTTGAGCGGCTGTTGAGCTACTGAGCTAAATTCGAATGGTATGGGATTCCAACACGGCCGACGCCGCCTAATATACCTAAGAGACGATAACTTATTATATTTTACCTACCCCATCGCTTCGAACCGACGTCCTTTGTAAGTATCCTCCCACTGCGCCATCGAGACTTCAACAATCACTCAATGAGGCTACGCACATACAAGAGAACTCCATAATAGCTGACATTCAACACCGTTTACATTTTATCGGGACGATATATGCTAAGCAAAAATTTAGACTTCGCGAAGTAAGGTAAATTAAAGCACCTGCGCAGCTACAATCGCTAACGCTTCGAAAAGTAGAAAGATGTATGTGAATGACACTTGCTATCGACAGATCACGTGATCAAGATTTGCCATTCCCATACATTTTTCTAGTTTTCGAAGCGTTACAGATAGATAGGCTGATAATAATGAATAGACTAGTCTATACGTTCGTACGCTGTAGCATGGTGCGGGTGACAGTTCACGATAATAGGACGTATTATGAACGTCATACAGGCAACTGTCACCCGCACCATGCTAAAACGCACGAACTATAGTAGCGTCTACGAATTATTAAAAAACCCCGTTAATTTCTGTAATTTATCTGAGAATAAGGCACTTTACAAGCAAATTTAAAAACGTCAGTAATTCATTAAAGTGCAATTAATGCACAAACTCGAGGTAAAACCGAAGAAATACATTTTTAAATTATTTGGAGCGATATTACTTATTATGTAACTTGGAAATTAAAAGCCCATTTACCAAAACATTTGCAGAGGAACCACTCGCAACAGATAATCATCTGATTTTCGCATTTGTAATATTATTATTACCTAAAGTGTAATATTTATACATAATCTAATAGTACCTAGTTTTCGTTTGTTGCAGAATTGGTAGCTTGAGCTAGTAAAATATTAACCTGTCTGTCTTAATCACCAATCAGCTTAAGTTAAAATATGTTTATAAGTAAGTACTTATTGTATTTAAATGAATTAAGCAATCAGCTTAAATAAACTATATAATTTAAATAAATTAGACAGGTAGTTAAACAAATAGTTTTAAAGACATTACGGTTTAAAAAGAAATATCTTTGCTATAAAATGTAAATGGGTCATTACAATTCACAATGCGTTTGTATTAATAAAACTAAAGAAAATTAAACCTTAATATCATTTAAATTAAATCTAAAGTCCATTGCGAATGATCAATTGACCAAGAACTCAATGCAAAGTCGGTAAACGACCAGTCGCTGTCCATCTCGCAACCGTTGCTCCCGCGTTCTGTTAATTAAAAAAAAGTAAGTGTCAAATTCAAATTGTTATTTTTTAAACGTTTAAAACCAGACGCTTTGTATTCTGGCGATAATTTTAAAAAAAAGTGTTTTCTATCACATTTAATTAATTAAGTAATTTGTTTGTGATTTATTTTGTTGAATACAACGAAGGTAAGACGAAATAATGCTTTATTACATTAAATTTAATTAAACGAACTTTTAGTTAGGACGAATGTGTGAATTGCGTTTCCCATGTTTCTTTTTGTACAAGGCTGTCCATTGTTGAACTGATGTAAGTGTGATTTTTAAGTTTTTTTTCCTTCTCATTCGTTAACCGGTTTTTTGTTTGCTGCGGTTTTTGTTGACTACTACTAGTAATTGCTCATAATATGTGCATATATTTTATCTATACTAATATTATAAAGATATAAAGTTTGTAGTATTCAGTGGTGTGCACATGTTCACCTAGGGTATGCACTATTTTCGGTTCGTAATGACTCCTCAGAGTAGGCGAGGAGGAGGGAAATAAAGGAATAAAGTCTGGTTCTACTGAACCGATGTTGAAAATGCTACCACTAGAGAGCCACGTTATTTGTGAGTAATAAATCCACTTTACTTTAGAATTGAAACTGACAATTAATAACATATGAATTGATTATAAGACAAACTAAAACTCACGTGATAAGTCGGAGTATGCCTGACTAGTATTAAACCCATACGGAGCCCTTAGTCATAAGCTGGTTCTTGCAATGCGCACGGTCAAAACTTTTGTTTGCAATTGTACCTGCGCAGACAACTGTCATTTTGGTTAAACTATAATTTTGGTTAAACTATATTATATTTTAACACATATCCTGCCAACTATGGCAGGATATGTGTTAAAATATAATATAAGACCTATGTAAATGTACCATATTCTGGCGAAATAAAATTGATTGATTGATTGATTGATGGTTCCATTTACTTACAACTATACCTACTAACTAAAGTAAGTACTAACCAAAAATGTCGAGTTACGTAAGTTCAAGCCACAATAATTGGACGTCACAAATCACAGTGTTGCGTAAAGTAATGAAATCACGTTTGGAATACAACGTAGGTACGTACGTTTACCTACTTAGGTACGTATACTTATAGACTGCAAGCCCTTGAACAAAAATTAACCTGTGAAATAAACCTAATATGAGATGTATAATTTTTCCTAGTACGATTTTTTTCCAATGTAACCGTTAAAAGTATGTACTAAAAAAACGATAAACGTAAAAAAAATAATTAGTCCTATTTTTTGGAAAAAACTTACTTTGCAGTAGAAAAAATTAAACTATCATTAAGAAACTACGTATCTAAAAATCTATAACTACATATTATAAAAATTAAAAAGAAAATATACTAAATTTAAATTATATCTAAAGGCTCAGGCGTCGTAGAATTCGTCCGAATCGACGATCATAGGTAAAGTGGCCAGAAGGCTGGCAGTATTGCCACGTTGTATGGCAATACTAATTCTTTGGCCTAAATACAGGCCAGCCTTCTGGTCACGGGAGGTGTCGATTAAACGCTTTGCTATTTCTTTGTAAAGAAAGCGTGTACTCGGACCCCACGGTCCTAGTGTTTCGACCGCAAACGGCTCAAATATGTAATCTCCGACGAGATTGCTATATTTGCGCCGCTTGAGGGTCTCTGCTGATGCAGCAGCAGCGCCCGCACATCCCATCGTGCCAGGAAGACGTGAAGGCGCAAGGGTGTCTACGCAAGTCGCGTCCCACACCAAAGGCCTACCCATCTTCCATGGCATCAAAGACATGCCGTCTGGTCTCCTACCATCGTCACGCGCCAAACCGTTAGGTTCCAAAACGGCTGGCACGCCGGCGGTGACAAGAGCACGACGTATGATGTCGTTCAGGCTAGCGTGCCGCGGAATACGGCCAGTGCTCTTACTGCAAGAAAGACCGTGGTGTCCGAGTGTATCGACTAGCTCTCATTAAGTACTTGAAACAACTATTCAAAAATAATTACCGTGTATAAAATCAACGCTTAAGTAATTTTTCAGCACATGGTATGACTAAACTGCACTGAAGGTAGGGATTTTTGAATTTTGTACCGAAAAAACCGTAAAATTTGGGCTAACGTAATATATTGCGTTATTTTTATAGACCTTGATGTCAGCTATCACCCTATAGAGTATGTCCTATTATTTACGGGACACCCTGTATATTTAATGGGTTGAAGGATATAAGAAGTTAACAGTTTTGCTGGAAACTTAAAGATAACTGTTATAATAGTAATTGAAAATTGTCAGTGATAAAAAGTACATATTATATAAAACTGAATTAACTCAAAATAATCAATATTATCTTTTTCAATAACCACAAAACTGTAATAACTCAAAAAATCTAATTTAAGCGGTTCTGAAGTCACAATTCGAAAATTAAAGATATATTACAGAACAACATTTTCCGAAATAGTTTTTTGTATAATTGTTTTTCTGGTACAGATAATGAAAATCACTTTAGCTTAATTTCTCAGAAAAAGTGTCTTTATACTTTTTAGTTGAAACAGTTTAAATGTATGGGCGCGATATACAAAAGCTTATCTATACTAATATTATAAAGCTGAAGAGTTTGTTTGTTTGATTGAACGCGCTAATCTCAGAAACTACTTGTCCGATTTGAAAAATTCTTTCAGTGTTAGATAGCCCATTTATCGAGGAAGGCTATAGGCTATATTTTATCCCCATATACCTACGGGAACGGGAACCACGCGGGTAAAACCGCGCGACGTCAGCTATCTATACTAATATTATAAAGCTGAAGAGTTTGTTTGTTTTATTGAACACGCTAATCTCAGGAACTACTAGACCGATTTGAAAAATTCTTTCAGTGTTAGATAGCCCATTTATCGAGGAAGGCTATAGGCTATATTTTATCCCCGTAGTCCTACGGGAACGGGAACCACGGGTAAAACCGCGCGGCGTCAGCTAGTTAAGGATAAGTCTCGCGCTGCGGTAAATAAAATCTAAGATAGAAGCTATGTTTCATTAGTGCTGTATGTAGGGCATTTACGAGACTATAAATCTCTCAGTTCTGAAGGGTCTACACAAATGGTCGGATAGAGTGGCCCACTTATCAGATGTGCTAGATTTCATTGTTAACGCAACACAGATCGTATCTCCCCACTATTATCGCTGTAGTGAATAACCGCAGAGCTATGTAACGACCATAGGAAAATGAACAAAATGGTTAAAATGGTTAAAAATTCAAAATAACTAAAAATCTGCATCTTGTAACTGAAAACTTAATTTAACTTAGGTACAATATTATACCTACATAAAAATTACCAGTATTGCCACAAAAATAGTAAATGTTATCGCCGCGTTGCAACGACTTGCGGTACGGACGGCTTCAGTGTGCTCGTGGCGTTCGAGCCGTCCACATCTCTTGTTGTGTAATTCTTTATGGGTTACTTGGGACAGGCGGGGGGTGACTTGAGTGGAAAAGGAGAGTGTTGTCGACTATCAAAGGATCCTTTAACCCTACACACATCGTTCACAAGTACGTGACTGCACTCAAGGTCATTCTCTGCCATTCTCGAGGTCTTATTTTGGTAACAGTTTGATTTGTTAATTAAGTTGTCCTGACAAGTGTTGTGAATTTGTTCGACATTAGTTTTCTTATATTTATAATCACTTTTGAGTCCTATAATATAAAATAACAACAAATTAATAAAAAATATAAATCAATGATGCTTCAATATTATATGTATACGCGCTTGATTTAAGTCAATATTTATTAGGGAACCAACTAACTGACCCGGTTCGACGGTTAAAATTTATTTTTTAACTTCTTATACATTTACAGAAATTATTAATTTTTATTACGCAAAAAAAAAATACTGATAAAGTAAAATCAAAAGTGTCCTAACTCAAAATTGGTCAAAATTGCACACAATGTGTAAAATTTCATAAAACGACCGGAAATATCAGATAAAATATCAGAAAGAATACAATAAGGAATTTAATCTAACTTATCCTAATAACTGTACAAATCATGTCCACGTGGAATGGTGGCAAAAATATCCGCGCTAAAAAATGAGCCAGCCCTTCTGTCACCAGTCGAGGCAACTAGCAGCGGTAAATATTTTTGGCACTGCGACTCCATGGCCAAAGGGTCTCCACGGCAAAAGGTACAAATATGTAACTCTCTGTGAGAGAGGCATACTTGAGCCACTTACCGGTTTCAGCTTTTTCTGCTGCGGCTCCCGGTCTTGATTCTGTCAAATATCAGATATATATTATAGGAGTTTAACTGGCAAGATTAGAGTCATTGTCGCTCTCCTAGAGATTTAAACAGTGGTTTTCGAAGAATGCTAGCTACTGTAGTGATTGGACACATGATTTTTCATACTAAGCCTAGGAAAACATGGAAAAATTACACTTTTCACCTAAATTATCGAGGGTCTGAACCTCGCAAAGCCACGGTCCAGAGCATTTAGTTACTAACCGAACTTACGAACTTAGAACCATGGGCTAACAAACTTTTACAAAATAAAGTATATCTGACTATTATAGGATTTCTTATCTATACTAATATTATAAAGCTGAAGAGTTTGTTTGTTTGTTTGATTGAACGCGCTAATCTCAGGAACTACTGGTTCGATTTAAAAAATTCTTTCAGTGTTAGATAGCCCATTTATCGAGGAAGGCTATAGGCTATATATTATCTCCATATTTACGGGAACGGGAACCACGCGAGTGAAATCGCGCGGCGTCAGCTAGTACCTAATATTTTGGAAGGCTGCGTCCTCAACAGACAATTTCAAGGCAAACACGAAGCTTAGACCTCATCGTGTATTACTTAACTACTTCCCTTTGGCGCTTCGACGTGATCGAAGTCAAGGGCAGGTTCGTCACGAACGAAATAGAAAAAAAAATTAAATATAAAAAAAATAATAGCGTTTGGGTATTTTGAAAACTTAGTTTTTTAAAAATCTGCAGAAATCATGGATTTCTCGGCATAAAAAGTAGCTTGTAGGAGTAGACTATAGTAGATATATGTTTAGACTATATATTTTTTTTATTTTGATTCGAAATTTCAGACAAATCAGTTTTGTAGTAGCGTGAAGTAGCAACAAATATATACACACTTACACGCTTTCGTGTTTATAATATTAGTGTGTTGGTCTCCAAGTTAAACCGCGGACAAACAGGTGGAAATATCCAAATTTTAAGACTATAATAGACTAGGACTCGTATAAAAGTATAAACTATTTTGATTGCAAACAGAAAAATCAGTTTTGGCGTTAAGTGGTAACAAATATCACACACACAAACTTTCGGTTTTATAATATTAGTGTGATAGTCTCCGAACTAGACCGCGGAAAAACAGATAGAATTCGCCAAATTGTAAGGACTCTATCTAAGTAAATAACCAAATACATCTTTAAATCCGAAAACACCCCACTCTTCCGGATTAGACAAATAATTAACCATTAGAAAATAAATTGACATCAACCAGTCATGTCTCTTTCAACAAATCTTCGTTTATCCACGCTCTCTCTTGATACAACTGGTTGTAATCGATTAATTACATTAGATACAAAGTATTGTGAATGCTTTTTTTGTGATAAAATACACAATTGTTGTTTGTAAAGTTTCTACAATGGCTGCGGTATAGATAGATAGATATACTTTATTTGCACACCACAAAGACAAATACAAGTGAAATAAAAACATATTAAGAAGAGATCAGCATACAAAAGGCAGCCTTACCGCTAAGTAGTGATTTCTTCCAGGCAACCTTCGGTTTAGGAAAATTTAAGGACATCAGCAGGTGGCGTAAAACAAAAATAACCATAGTATTAGTAATACACATACATACAAATAATTTACATCCTAACACATAAACAATATTACACAAATACCTACAATAATGAATAAAATACATATCAAAATATACTTGTTAGTTATTTTACGTAATACGTAACAACCCTTTGACGGCCTCCGTGGCGCAGTAGTATGCGCGGTGGATTTACAAGACGGAGGTCCTGGGTTCGATCCCCGGCTGGACATATTGAGATTTTCTTAATTTGTCCAGATCTGGCTGGTGGGAGGCTTCGCCCGTGGCTAGTTACAACCCTATCGGCAAAGACGTACCGCCAAGCGATTTAGCGTTCCGGTACGATGCCGTGTAGAAACCGAAAGGGGTGTGGATTTTCATCCTCCTCCTAACAAGTTAGCCCGCTTCCATCTTATACTGCATCATCACTTACCATCAGGTCAGATTGTAGTCAAGGGCTAACTTGTTAAGAATTAAAGCTAATCACTGAACCAATGGGGTGAAAGTGTGACGGCATGATGGTGTAAAACTTCCGTGGAACAAACAAGAGTTTGGTATTGGCTTGGTACATACCTACATATTAATGTAAAGAGTCCTTATTAGTTATTTTAATTAATACGTAACAAAATGGCATTAAAGCAAAATTTCTAAATACCATTTCTGGAATTCCATTCTTTTATTTTTACTGATTATATTATAGATATAAATAAAAAACTTAATTCTTTACTCGCTGCCATTATAATGTAGCAGCCAAGAGGAACTGAGCGTATATAAGTAGCTGATGCGTAAAAACAATTGAAGCATTTGTCATTTATCACAAAACATGATAGGAATATAAATTATGATTCATCATGATGTCATACAATGTATAATAAGCATAGTTATTTGATCTAGTTTTCAAGATCATTCTTTAATGTATTTTAAATAAATCAGCACTATCTGACTCGGCAAACGTTTATCTGACATCGGTCATAATGGGGATGACGACTAGGTTTGAATATATTGATTTTTATGATACGTTCGGGTAAATAAGGTAAATGTTAACTAATTTATACATAAAAAACAAAGATTGTCTGGATATTTGCAAAATAAATGAGATTATAAAATTTCAAAATCCATTGAATTAATCTTTTATCGTAATTAGATGAAAATTCATACTGTTTTAGCTTCCTTACATTAAATGTGACATTTTTTAATAAATGAACCATAAACATAAACGCACAAATAACAAAGATATTAGTAATTTTGTTTGAACGCGCATACAAATCTAACGATCATTACATGACCAACGACGTCACTAAATCGAGCCATTTTGTATGGAGCGTTTTTCAGGGATCCGCGGCAGCGCCGCAAATCTGACCCTTTAAATCCCTGTAGCTCCGAACAATAAAAATAATCGCGCGCTCTTAAAAAAAATTACAATAATAATAAAACTTTAAATAACATGTTTCCCGCGGGATTTGTGAAATACTTAATTCCACGCAGACGGAGTCGCGGGCATCCGTAGTATTTAATAATATCTAGTGGTAAATCATGTCCAACACCATGACTATGTGTTTGTAAGCTAGTTATAATTAAACAACGCAGTTCGCCATGTATGTACTATGCGAGTACATATGGCAAGTCACCGGTAAGGAATGTTGCCACAACTGAGTACTCCATTTTTTCCTTTTGCAGTTTTTTGAAGTCTCATTATTTTTCTCACCAACGTGTTTTAGTCTTGCAATACAAAAAATATTCTTATTATTCTTTACAAGTAAGGCCTTGACTAGCCGTGATAGCCCAGTGGATATGACCTCTGCCTCCGATTCTGAGAGTGTGGGTTCGAATCCGGTCCGGGGCATGCAACCAACTTTACAGTTGTGTGCACTTTAAGAAATTAAATATCACGTGTCTCAAACGGTGAAGGAAAACATCGTGAGGAAACCTGCATACCAGAGAATCATCTTAATTCTCTGCGTGTGTGAAGTCTGCCAATCCGCATTGGGCCAGCGTGGTGGACTATTGGCCTTACCCCTCTCATTCTGAGAGGAGACCGGAGCTCAGCAGTGAGCCGAATATGGGTTGATGACGACGAAGGCCTTGACTACAATCACATAGGCGAGTGAGGTGGTGAACGTTACGAAATATGTAATCAGGCAAACAAACGTTGAGAGGGAGAGCTAAAAAAGTTTTACTACAGTCGTGTGGTCTTAACTTTCTAGAGAACACTCATTTTTCAAACAAATCAAATCAAAACATATTTGCTAAAGTTTTTTTTTAGTTATAAATTTTTATATAATATTATTAGTAGGATAGTGTTTATACCCGACTTAGTGACCACGCAAGTTATTTATGTTCGTTATCATTTATCAGCGCAGGTCAAGGGTTAGTACATTGCTTTATGCATCCATTATCGAAGCGATGGTTTATCTGGCTCGGGTCGGCCGATGACCAGCGGAATTAGGTGACCAGTTGTGACGCATCAGTCGGCATATTCAATCCAGGGTATTATCTATCTACGTTTTAAATCTCAGTGAAATCGGTTCAATAGTTGCGGCGTTAAAGAGTGACAAACATCCATACAAACTTTCGCGTTTATAATATTAGTAGGATTAGCAACCTAATTCAATTAACAATCGCATTTTCCGTATTCGTTCAAGTCCATTGTTAACGAAAATCACAGTAACTGGGCAATGTGCAGTACCTGCTCATGATATCCACGAAGAGTTGTCACCAGCCATGACATTACATTAGGGGTAGGGTAGGGGTAGGATAGGGTTAGGGTAGGGAAGGGGTAGGGTACGGGTAAGGTAAGGGTAGGGTAGCGTTAGGGGTAAGGTAGAGGTAGAGTAGGGTAGGGTTGGTTAAGTTAGATTACTATTAATGGACTATTTATTAGGTATATGTTATAAAACATGCAAAAATAGAAGAATGTGAAATAGGGGTTGAAAGTTGACATCGATTTTTACGCGGACGAAGTCGCGGGCGTCCGATTGTCTAAAATAAAATAGTTCGTGCGCGTTTTCCAAGTGCAGGAACAGAACTAACATTCGAAATTTTCTTTCTTAGACCGGTCCATTTTCACTTTGGTCTAAGTCGAACTGTCTAGCTCATAGTCATGAAAAATATCACGTTATCATGAAAAATATTAGACAAAATAAGTAGAACTGTTACTCAATAGAAATTTAAAAGTAAATCTCATAAACTGCTAGTTGGTATAATATAAACATAAAAACATAATTTATAATTAATTAAATGTTGGCCATCAGTTTGCCAGGATGAGAATTAATACATCAATACATATAAATTTAATTGATGTGTCTGTCAGTGATTTCAAGGATTTTTATATTTTTTCGTTCATCCGCGTTATCATCCGCTTTCAAGAGGTCGGTTAAAAATACACTGTAACATATTGAAAAGATAAGGAAAGTTTATGTTTATACTGTAGAACTATACTTTGATAAGATGAATACAAATAGCTTTGGGTCAAGCAGTCAGTACCCTTTCGATGGCCCAAGGCGTGTCATCTTTATTTATAATTGCTGTTGTAAATAATAATAATAAAAAAAATTGTTAAAATTATTTTTTACAAAAACAATTTTTAATATAATTTTGACTTGTGTCATTTTACTTTTGGATGCATTGAAATTATTTTTTGATATGTCTTATTAAATTGTTTTTTTTTTTTAATTTTTTATTGATTAATGTTTTCTGTGAGAAGGTTTATAATTTCTGTTTTGGGATTTATTTACAAGGTAAGTTTACTTCAGTTAAATGTAAAGTTTTCGATGCATGTTGCCTACGAATCCGAGACTAGATCGCTAAATACATGGGCCTCATAAGTCAAAGTCACACAGCGGGTGATGGAACGAGCTATGCTCGGAGTATCTCTGAGTGATCGAATCTATAGGTACATATAATAAAATTAAAACTGGTCGATTTCTATACATTTCTTAGCGATTTGAGATTTTACTTATACCATTTGTAACAACAAACGTTAGCGTGGCATAAAGGAAGCCAGCGCCATCTAGAATCTATACTTATAATACGACTTCTGTACATTTTGTACCATCAGTACCACTGTAAAATTTTTGTTGGGAGGCATAATATAATCGATACTGAAGCTAAAAATATTTTTTTTTTCGATTTTTTTTCTGTTTGTCTGTCTGTCATTGTTTTTTTGTTATTCGGGCATCACGCTGAAACTACTGAATGAATTCAAATGAAACTTTTCAATACACATGAACTATAAACATAAACGCACAAATAACAAAGATATTAATAATTTTGTTTGAACGCCCATACAAATCAAACGATCATTATAACCTACGACGTCATTAATTCGTGCAATTTTGTATGGGGCGTTTTTCAGGGATACGCGGCAGCGCCGCAAATCTGACCCTTTAAATCCTTGTAGCTCTGAAAGTAATGATCGCAGATACCCCGTTACTTTTACAAAATTGCTTTACTATAAGCATACTTCTAATTTAAATACAATTTAAAAAACTGTCATCATCCCTATTACAATTCGGACAAAGTCGAAGCATTAGTTAGTCGTAAATACAGTTATGTACCGTCGGTCAGACCTCGAGCACCGTTCGGCATGCTAATTTGAGGCAATGACCCGTGTCACGTGATCGTTTGTACCAATCCGCCGAATGTGCACGTCATGTAGGGTTGCCAACCGTAATCTAATATATATTACTAGCTGACGCTGCGCGGTTTCACCCGCGTGGTTCCCGTTCCCGTAGAAATACGGGGATAATATATAGCTTATAGCCTTTTTCGATAAATGGGCTATCTAACACTGAAAGAATTTTTCAAATCGGACCAGTAGTTCCTGAGATTAGCGCGTTCAATCAAAGAAACAAACAAACAAATTCTTCAGCTTTATAATATTAGTGTAGATTTTACTGCATATCTTCTATAACAAGATCTCCAAGACTGTGATGGACCTGCCAATGCATAGCTTTAAGCAATGTGTTAAAAACATTTACTTAGTCGAGGGTACTACAACATTGATAAGTTCATTAATGAAAAAGATGCTTGGAGGCCGTTGGATCAGCTTCCACGTTCACACAGGAAGTAAAACTATAAGAAATTGTAACGTTGTCATCAATTGTAAATTGTATGATTTTTTTTTTAAAGAGCGACTGTTGAGTTTCTTGTCGGTTTCTTCTCAGGAGACCTGCCTTTCGAACCGGTGGTAGAATCTTTACAAATAGTCAACTGACGTGTCAAAAGTGCTTGTAAACTGAGCCTACTTGAAAAAAATTAATTTTGATTTTACTATATTTTGGGTCTGCGTACTATACTACTGTTGAATAAATATATAGTACGCAAAAACACTATATTTTTTCATTAATTTTCGACTGACGCAATAGTGTGCAGTACAATTAATGTTGGTTTTCATTAATATTAAAATTAAATTAAAAACATGGTGGCACTCTTATTTAAGAAAATAAAAGTTCTTGAAAGATGCAACAGATGCTAATTGCTAATAAATATACTTTTTATAAAAAAGAGCAACAATTACTTATATTTATCTTCGTCTATTTTTTGCTTATTCCATAAAAAACTACTATATTTTCTTTATGTGTACTAAGAGTATATTTTTTGCACTTAGATCTGAAAAATACTATATTTTTCTGAAAAAATGTTGGCAACCCTAATGCTCATAAGCTCATAAGCAAGCTGCTTAAGCCAGCCATACACGGTCAAGTATAATTTTTTGACGGCCTCCGTGGCGCAGTGGATTTACGAGACGGAGGTCCTGGGTTCGATCCCTGACTGGGCCGATTGAGGTTTTCTTGATTGGTCCAGGTCTGGCTGGTGGGAGGCTTCGGCCGTGGCTAGTTACCACCCTACTGACAAAGACGTGCATTTTCATCTTCCTGCTAACAAGTTAGCCCTCTTCCATCTTTGATTGCAACATCACTTACCATAAGGTGAGATTGTAGTCAAGGGCTAACAGCTAACTTAAAAAAATTAAAAATTATCTACCTCCAAGTCTGTAGTCTTAAGGACAAGGTAATTAACATTACTGTAAGTTTGTGGTGAGTGTATCATAGATGAAAGGTTTAGGTATACAATTTTTCATGGTTTTATGTAAATCGCCAAACCAGAGGTTCTCAAACATTTTTTTCTCGTCCACTTTCTAACTTAACTAGTTCCGGTGGACCCCTGCTAAATTTCTATCCAAAACTTCACCTATAGAAAGGAGATGGTCCAAAATTGTATGGAGCCCAGGATCAGTCATGATGCCCCGGCGGAAATAAAAGAAAATATTTTTTTTGACTACTTTTGATTATACAAATCTACGAATTTACTTTAATTCTTTCGAAATAATATTTATTATCTCCCAAGAAATGCAACACTATTAAGGGTAATAATGGCGAATTGATGACGTTTTCAATGCAGTAGTCGTTTTGACGTTTGCTGTCAATTGCCTTGTCATAGTTGCTATATGGGCGCCATCTTGATATAACTCAATAACTTGGGTTTTAATTTTATTTATTTCTTTTTATTTTGTTAAATTTATTCACTTATTCAGATTTTAATAAAATCCTTTTATTTTTTAAATTTTAATGATATGGGGTACAAAAGTGGACCAGAAATGGACCACCTCCTTCTAGTAATCCCTTGAGCTGTGTTCGAATAACAAATACCTATAAAACAGTCGTTAAATTTTCGAAATTCTTCGTAATTTTCTTCATTAAAATTCTGCAAAGTATCTGAAAACATGAAAAAAATAAGGTAGAACTAAGAATTATTTATAAAATTAATAAAATCCTTGTATTTATTAAATTTTAATGATACGAGGTACAAGATGGACCTTAAATGGACCATCTCCTTTATTTAGGTAAATGGTCCATTTAAGTTTTTAAATAAATGTATTATGTATATACCTACTATATTATATAGTATATAGTATCTATATTATTTTATTTATTATAAATTTAAATTTAATATACTGTGTAATTCTTAGTTTTAATTAATATATTCTATTAACTATTATATAGTCGTAATCGTAATTCGTAAGTCGTAACTGATGCTTGGTATGAAGAATCATCATACTATAGCATTAAAAAAATATATTTGTGATATATATAATGATAGTTAATAGTCGTTAAACATTAACATCCAAGATATTATTTCGCTAAAACGTATACTGTTCCGGAAACAAGAAACGTTAACGCGATACAGAGCTACATGGCGCTGAGATTTCAGCTCATGAGCGCCATCTAGTTTGACAGACCTGAAACTAAGTTTACACCTCAACCCTTACAAACTATCGCCCGTCGTATCGAATCGCAGTCCGCGCGGGGCAACCGGATTTGACCCAAACCCAAACCTCTAGGCTGAAAATCCTCAATCCCGGAAGGGGTTAGAAGAAAACACCGGGGGAGCAAGGTCCCCCGCGACTAGGCTTGCCAGGTGTCCGGCTTTAGCCGGACATGTTTGGCTTTTTGCGGTCGCGTCCGGCCAAATATGTACATGTTCGGCCTGTCCGGCTTTTGTCAGGCTTTTTGTCAGAGTGGCGATTCTCGCTAACTTAATAAACATTTCAAATTCGTAAACGAGTTTTTTTATTATAAATATTATGTCCATCTATATATATAAAAATGAATTGCTGTTCGTTAGTCTCGCTAAAACTCGAGAACGGCTGAAGGGATTTATCTCATCTTGGTCTTGAAATGTTCGTGGGAAGGTTTAAAAGGTGAGAAAAAATCAAATAATTTTCGGGAAAACCCTAAAAACTGCCCTTTTCTATTTCCCATACAAACGTTTAAGAGTCAAGCGGTAGGGGTAGGGTAGGGGTAGAGGTATAGAAGGGTAGAGTAGGGATAGAGAATAAGTGCACTTATGTCAAAACGAAGCTTGACCGGGTCCGCTAGTCACGTATAAATACTTTTTTCACAGCCCAGCTGTAAAAACAATAAGTTTGGCAATAAAAAAACATGTCCGGCGCTTAGGGCAAAATGTCCGGCCTTATATAGTGCGAAGTCCGGCCTTTGCATTTTATGGCCTGGCAACCCGCGACACGGCCGGGCAAGGAGCCATTGCCACGAGGCCCGTACCCCTGCCCCGTTCACACGGGCCAGAAAAGACCCACACGTCGTCGCTTACAAACTAAATACCTACGAGTTTTAAAGGAATAGGTAGTAGGTTTTTTTTATTCTTTACAAGTTAGCCCTTGACTACAATCTCACATGATGGTAAGTGATGATGCAGTCTAAGATGGAAGCGGGCTAACTGGTTAGGAGGAAGATGAAAATCCACACCCCTTTTCGGTTTCTACACGGCATCGTACCGGAACGCTAAATCGTGGGTAACTAGCCACGGCCGAAGCCTCCCACCAGCCAATATGTACCTCTGCAACAAGGGCGTAACTATCGCCGTATCAGCAGTATCAATTATACGGGGCCTCCGGACTGCAAGGGCCCCTTACGTGTGAAAGCAAAAATTGGTAAAATGTAATCGACTACGACACATCTGGTGCTTCCCGGAAAAAAAATCTGCCTATACAGTTTCCCTTTAGAACTGATAAAAAATTTTACCCAAAAAAAATTGCAACATTGGTTAAGTCACTGTCATATTTATTTTAAGCAAGCATTTTTATTAATTTTGTGAGAAATCTTTACCAAGGGCCTCCCAACTAATTTTGTTACAGGGCCCCTCAAAGACATGCTACGCCACTGGTATTGTATCTAGATATATGAGAAACCGGATTATGTATCACACTGTTTGAATTTCCTTTTCTTTGGGACGGTTTACCTTCATCTTAATTCCATTCTTCGCCACTGATACCTACCTACATCGACTCATCGCAAGTCTAGGTTACTAATTATAATTAACCTAAGCCAGACCTGACAGCAATTAGTTCTTACTCATATAGAACTATAGCCTGCAGCGGCCACACCTCTGAAAGCTAATGTCATATAATGTTTCTACTATAGATAAGTACAGTAGTCAATTATGTGCACAAGGTTTTTAAATAGGGTATGCAATATACATAAAAATCGTACATCAAAATGGAAAATTCTTTCTCTAATACAGTTTCGTTATGAGTCGACGGGGTAGGCAGTGCATTTTTGCTTGTATGGAGTGCCAACGCAATTATGATGTTAGGACCGTGGTAGTTTTGGGAGGTAGCTGATGACTTGAGGATCTGGAACCTTAAAACCTTAAGGTTCCAGATCCTCAAGTCATCAGAAAAGCATAAATACAAAGGGGGGAGGGGGTACTCATTGGAGAGGGGTCGTGATTTGATCCCCGCCTGTACTATTGTCGTAATTCGTACATGGGTGTTTGCCATATTTTTTTTTTAATAACTAGATTGTACATGGGTATGTAATTTTTTTAATAACTAGTCGTAAAATACTATTAGGAATAGTCCACACAGTCGACTTTTTCGACTAGTTGAAGGGAAACAGGACTACTGGTATTTGCTATAACAAAGATATGGCAAATATTCTTTTAAAAAAATGTCTTAGCGTAAAATTACTTAAATAAATCGAATTTTTTCGATATTTTCTACGGGATATCTTGATAAATTATTTGTTTTTAAGACTGGGGAGTTGGGAAAATTATTTCTAATATTACGACGAGGAAAATATTTTAAAAATGCGCTTGTTTTTAGACAAGGGAGGGTCTTAGACGGTGTAGGGTCCAGTCCCTTGAATACTGTGACATTCTAAAGCAACCACAGTCCATAATTCTCAACTCCAATTTGTCTATTTGTCTGTCAATTTGTCAATTTGTCTTGGGTTGACAAACTTGAGGTAGTGACATAAAATGAGGTAGTTGTGACTGTTGCAGGCTCTTAGTCCAATAGACATAGACAATTTAACCGACAAGAGATCTTGATATGCTTCATAAACCTGTAATTTAGTAATTATTTTCTTTACCTACAATAGTGTGATTGAAGTCAGGGATTTACGTAGATATCATATACTAGACATCTAGGATAATATAATATACATTGATATAAATTGACTAAAACTATAAAATTCAATAAATTAAAACTAATACTTAAAATACTTAACAAAATTTCCCGCCCTTGGTAGGGTGTCCATCACGCAGGCAGTATTCCCATTAGGCTACTTGCCTCTTTTGTAAACAGTGTTTAAACTGAATTATGGATTACAAATATTATAAGCTATATTTATTTTGTCCCGTCAATAATAACCAGTAAAAAATTTAATATAAATAATAAATAAATTAATTAAACAAATAAAAAAGCCCGACTGCATAAAGTATAGAAAAACTGAAAAGAAAAAAAAAACAAGCTCAGTCCAGAAGTGTAGAAAGCAATTAGAAAACAGTCGTTTCACCTATCCAAGAACACTTGGGTTATTAAGGCAAATCTAACGATATCCTAATTACGTAAATCCGTTCAGTGGTATGGAAAATATGAGGTAATAAAGAATATTACATACATATATATATACATACATACAAGATACGTGCGAAAAACATAACCCTTCTTGCAGTCGGGTAAAAAAATATCTACGTAAAATTTTTGCCGCCGTAACACAACACATTAGCAAGTGACGTCATTCATAGAGATAAAAGCGTGATTGGCGTTTGCAGTGATGTGATATATCACGTCACCGCTAGCGCCAATCACAAACCGATGCCTTGTAGCGAATGACGTCACAGTTTATGATTGGCGTATATAATATAATATTAATATTTTATAGAATTTCACAACAAAAAAATTATAAATTTTGCGTTTGAATGAATTCGCTATTGGTAGGAATTCTTACAAACTCATAAATGTTTCGAACTTAATCGATTAAAAAATGCGTCTAATTGAAAAACCTACTTTTTGATGCCGGGTAAATAGATTTATACGTAACTAAACATTGTGTTTTCATAAATAATCAAGTACCGGTAACGGTATTCAGTTGCTAATACGAAGAAAGTGTCAAGCAAACGTGAAATCAGATTTGTTTAGAGAAAGCTATGACAAATCTATCTTCATACATCAACAGTTTTCTTACAAACAAAAGAATAGAAAGTATTTCGTACTGCTTTTTTTCGTATGTAGATTTAGGCAGTACAGTTTGTTCCATGTAGCATGGTGCGGGTGACAGTTCGTTCCCCCTTGAAAGTTTTGCCGCGATTCACGATATTACATATGATGAACGTCATACAGGCGACTGTCATCGAAAAACAACACTGTAAATAGACGCGACTTACAGACGCCATTTTTCTTGAATAATATTTGTATTTGTGGCAGGTACGACGTGTCCAGGACGCTCCATCTGTATATTCTGTAATCTGTGATTTGTTTCCTATCGGTTACGTTCCTACAAAATCACCGCAAACAGTGATCCGAATAATAATAGACTGAGTGCACACATGCACAATCTTATCTTTAATTTCATTATATACGCCCGACGCCCGCGACTTCGTCCGCGTGAAACTCGATGTAAACTAACCCTACCCTACCCTACCCGTAAAAAAGTATTTAAAAAAAAAGTATCCTATGTCCTTCTCCTGGCTCTAAACTACCTCCCTGCCATTTTTCAGGTAAATCGGTTCAGCCGTTCTTGAGTTATAAGTGGAGTAACTAACACGACTTTCTTTTATATATATAGATTTATGTGTAAATTTTTACTCTTCCTAAACACAACTCGACATTGTAGACGATATTTAGGTATTTTATGTTTAAATAACGTTCGTTGTTGACCACAACTAACATTGAGTTGTGTATAACTTTCCTCTTTTAAGCGTCTCATTTTTCATGCGCTAGTAATACATTTTTAACAATATTTTGACGACCTCCGGCGTCAAAATATTGTTAAAAATGTGATAAATAAATGATATTTTGGCGCAGTGGTATGCGCGGTGGATTTACAAAACGGAGGTTTGATCCCCTGGGTTCGATCCCCGGCTGGGCAGATTGAGATTTTCTTAATTTGTCCAGATCTGGCTGGTGGGAGGCTTCGGCCGCGTACCCTACCAGCAAAGACGTACCGCTAAGCGATTTAGCGTTCCGGTATGATGCCGCGTAGAAACCGAAAGGGGTGTGGGTTTTCATCCTCCTCCTCACAAGTTAGCCCGCTTCCATCTTAGACTGCATCATCACTTACCATCAGGTAAGATTGTAGTCAAGGGCTAACTTGTAAAGAATATATAAAAAAAAAAAAAATAATATCATTGCCTATACTCATATATGTGTATACTTATCGATTAACAGCATACTTGTTATTTGCAGAACAAAATGAAGTCGCTTGTACTGCTGTGTGTATTCGCCTGCCTCTGCACCGCTATAGCGAAGAGTAAGCGAGACGATAAGGTTAGTATACGGTTAGTTAGTAGATCGTCAAAAAATTCTCTCTCTGCTCGGAGTTCTTCTCTCTACCACGCGATGGACCCGGCACCCGCACGGTGAATCCATGGAATGCTAAGATATTTGTCTCTCTTGTCGTCAACAGAGACAAGCTAAGATCGTTGTTTATACAGCCTGAGATTTACCATTTTATTTTATTTATTTGGGATCGAAAACAGTTGTGTACAATAATATATATTACAAAACTTAAAGTAAATTTTTAAAACAAATAGTTTACATACACAACCCACATCTCTATCCACGAGTAATTATACAAAATGTAGATGGGGCTGATAAAAATGATTTTCAAATTAAATTATTTAACAAAGTGCTTTTATACAAAGAAAAGAAAATAATGAAATAAAAAAAAAAACAAAAAAAGAAATGTCACAATTACAATAAAAATTTAAGTATATAATAATAATATATAAATAATAGAATAATATAAATAATAGAATAGCAAAATTATTAATCGCTTTTAAGTGTACCGATGACCAACTTTTTAAAAGTACCTACTCGACTGGCAGAAATGACCAATAAGGTTCATTAATCAATGTATGAAAAAAAGTCGGTTCTCTTTTGAGTTTGCGTTTATAATGCTCGTGTTATCGGCAGGTGAAGATAGCGATATACTACGAGTCGCTATGTCCTGACAGCAAGAAGCTCATCACCACTCAGCTGGCGCCCGTCTGGAGGGACTTCCGGGGACTGGTGAAGGTCAAACTGGTGCCCTACGGGAAAAGCACGGTGAGCCATTTCATCACTAGTTCAAAAAAGTTCACTTTGTGCCTTGAAATCGGTGCGCAAAAAATTACTTTACCTGTTGACATGCAAATTGACAAGTTTTTGAGATTCAGAATACTTCTGCGGATTACACTATGTCAAACTGGTGCCCTACGTGACGAGCATGGTGAGGCGTTTTATTTCCTTCTCATTAGATCGGAAAAGTTCACTTTGTGCCTCAAAATCAGTCAGCAAAATTATACTTTATCTGTTGACATGGAATACCACTCAAATTGACGAAGTCTTATAGTCCACATGGTTTCCGTGGACAAGACAAAGTCTAACTGATGCCTTACGGGAAGTGCTCGGAAAAGTTTACTTTGTGCCTCAAGAACGATACACGAAAATGTCCATTTTCTGTCAACTTCTCTTAGGGGGCGTTCATAAATTACGTGAGATGTTTTTTCGAAATTTCTGACCCTCCCCCCCCCCTTGGTGAGATGTCGTGAGATTTTTTTCAACCCCCTCCCCCATCCCCTAATCTCACGTGAGATTTTTCAAAATATGGGTTTCTTACGTAAATGTGTTAGATTATTATTGTAAAAAGAAAAGAAAATTTGCTTCGTGTTTTTATTTACAACTATATGTATAGTTAAAAACAAAAACAAATATCCCCCATGAAAAAAAAATGTAATTCGAAATATATAAAAAATATATTTTAAATATACTAAAAATATATAAATTATGTATTGTAAATATATTTTTAGCCATTTATTTTTTATGTATTTTAAAATATATCTTGAATATAACTAAAATATATTAAAAATATTTTATATATATTATACATATTATAAAATATATATGAAAACCGGCCAAAAATTAGTTATTAAAAATATATTTACTATACATATTTTATATATTTTTTTAAAGATTTTTAATATATTTAAAATACATTACTTCGAAATATATATTTTTTACATTTTTTTTCATGAGGGATGGTGATTGGACAGTCAGTAAATGTATAACGTCGAGGTATAAATGAAATTATTTTTTTTAGAACGAATTAGGAAATGATCTTAATCGTATTACGATTACGCTTAAGATTAAATCTTAAACATGTACAATCTGGATTAAATTGACCAAAATAGTATTTTTTTTTGTTTCATTCAGAAAAAAAAATACGTGATATTTACCGAGACCCCCCCTCCCTCCAACGTAAGATTAGATGAGATTTAACTCGACCCCCTCCCCCCCTAAAACATCTCACGTAATTTATGAACGCCCCCTTACTTCGAAATGCCTTCCAAGGTCTCGTCCAAGTCAAACTAGTGCTTTATGGGTAGAGCACGATGAGGCATTTCATTTCCTTCTCATAAGATCAAAAAAGTGCACTTTGTGCTTCGAAATCGGTGCGGAACAATGTTGTTTGATGAGGGTGATAATGAATTCAATTTGGGACCTTTAATAAAAACTTTCCAAACTAACATCACTATATGTTTCGTATTTCAGCACGACAAAGTGAACGGCAAATGGCAATTCACCTGTCACCACGGACCCGATGAGTGCTACGGAAATAAGGTAACTGTATTTTTAATAATAACTTTATTCTTTTTTTTAATCTCTATAATGAAAATTTTAATCTTTGAAATGGCCACACCGTTTATAATGGAACGTTCTACTTGTACATAAGGTTTCTGTGCTTTCACTGAAGTAATTAAGCAACACATTATCCTTGAACAAACATGACAAAAATCCATGGTTCCCGCAGGATTTGTGAAACACTGATTTCCAAATGGACGGTACTCTTGAGTAACTCTTAGTATTAATAGACTAGGGTAGTGGCACCAAATGATGAACGTTTAAGTTTTACACAACTTGGATGTTTGTAAATCAGACATTTTAAGATAATAATACTTGTTGTGTCTGTTTTATGATAGCATAGGTACCTATATCATCAAGAATAAGGAAATACAAGCGTCTTAGGTTTCTTATATTTAAAAAAAGTTTTAGTGGTTCTACCACTATAGTTGAATACTGTACTCTAATCATGAACAGTTTGAACCCTATCACCACTTCAATATCAACATCTGTAATTACGTTTAATTTGGCGTTTTACCATTTACCTATTAGGTAGGTACATTTATCCTAAAAGGACCTAGGACCTAGGATCCTATTAAAAACTTCTGGATCCATCACTGTTACTGTCTTTGATGGTTTTTTTAGTCTGTGATATTTGCTTAGAAGGCTATTGGGGTAAGGCAAGTTACAATGGACTCTTTTCTCTATAAATTAATTTACTCTTTGCTCTTGCCACGTATATTGCTAGTGCTACATTAAAATTAATAGGCATAGCAACGTGAAAATGCCTAATATTGCAAAATCAGGTCGAGCTGACGTTTTTTGCCTGAGCAGGTGTTCTGACTGGCTCCTTGATGTATTATTTTAGTACTACCGCGACTTCGTCCACGTGGAATTTAGTTTTTCACAAATCCCTCAGGAACCATGGATTTTTCCGGGAAAAAGTAGCCTATGTGTGAACCCATGCTATAATATATCTCGATACCAAATTTCAGCTAATTCGGTTCAGTAGTCGAGGCGTAAAAGAGTAACAAACATTCATATCATCAAAATCATCAGTTTTCGCAAATCTCTGGAAACCATAGATTTAATTGGGATAAAAAGTAGCCTATGTGTTAATCCAGAGTAAAATCCATTTCTATTCCAAATTTTAGCCAAATCGCTTCAGTAGTAGCGGCGTTAAAGAGTAACAAACATCCAAACATCCATACAAACTTTCGCGTTTATAATATTAGTAGGATAGTATGTAAGAGTTGTCTGTGTTGTAGATCCAGTCGTGCATCCTGAAGGACCGCAGCCTCCAGGACACGGAGAAGATGGAGCTGGTCATCTGCCTCATGGGACAAGCGCAGCCCGACAAGTCGCTCGACACGGTAACTACAAGTCGTCATTTTAAAGTGATAATAACTTCGTAACGTAACGTAACATAACGTAACGTTACAGTGCCTGTCTGGCTTCCCTTTCTATCGCACATACCTACGGCAGCAGGTTTAAGTTAACACTTCTGTCGAGAGTGTTGTGAGAGAGTCTGTTGTGAGTGGATGACAAAAAGGCAAAAAGTTATTTCAGCCAACATTAATTGTTGATCTACTCACAGCACAAGGAATCCATCAATTAACAAAACAATAGTTAGGAGGAGGATGAAAATCCACACCTTTTTCGCTTTCTACACGACATCGTACCGGAACGCTAAATCGCTTGCCGGTACGTCTTTTTCAGTAGGGTGGTAACTAGCGTCCAACAGTCAGACATGGACCAATTAAGAATCAAAGCGGCCCAGCCGGGGATCGAACCCAGGACCTGTAAATCCACCGCGCACACCACTGCGCCACGGAGGCCTTCAAAATCTACCGTATCTGTAATGTAACGTGCTCCCTCGCAGTGCTTGGAGCAAGTGAAGCGGCAAGGCGAGTCGGACAAGCTGAAGCGCTGCGCCGGCGGCGAGCAAGGCGACTCGCTGCTGGCGTCCTACGGGGACAAGACCGACACCGTCCAGCGCCCGTTGAACTTCGTGCCAACGGTTGTCATCAACGAGGTATATTTTATCTTGTCTTTGGTTTTACACAGATTAGCCAATGTCAAGTAGCATCATCATCCTTAACAATCTCAGACCAATTATCTTCTTCTGTTCTTCTTTAAAAAAAATAAATAAATATTCAGTATCGGAGTAAGTAAACGAAAATATTTGTGTATTATATGTATTGACGAAAAAGTTTTATCAATGACTCAAACGTGACGTTAGAAAAGACTCTCTATAAAAAAACCCCAGTCCCTTAAGTGTCGTTTTATAGAGTTTACATTATATCTTCTATATGTATAGAATTTGACCTGTTGTTCTGTTATAAGTGTAAGGTCCTTTGTCCTTACTGTAATAGCAGTAAGTCACCGTCTCACCACTACACTGTTATACACTATAATGGCCAGCGGCACACGTCCGGCTCCTCTCGATGCCAGCGATAGACTGCCTGCCTTGCCCCACTACCGGTGTATATATACACAAACACTACAATAAGTATAGATTTAGATGGTAGACCTTTCGTTCTCGAGTCAACTCGCACTTGACCGATTTTTAAAGTAAATTAAATAAATTGTTTCAGAAATTCGACCAAGCACTCCAAGACGAGTCTCAGACCAACCTGAAGGCCGTCATCTGCCGCATATCACCGACCAAGCCCAGCACCTGCTAATTGGAACACTTACCCTATTATTTGTAACTTATAAGTACACTTGATATAAATAATTGTAATTAAATTTTTACTTATTTCTTCTTGTTTTATTCATCATTATCATCAGCCTCAGAGAAATTAACTATGGACTCGTATCGCGCTTAAATTCATCAAAAAAATTGTCTGTTATTTATTGAGGGGGACACATCTATACTAATATTATAAAGCTGAAGAGTTTGTTTGATTGAACGCGCTAATCTCAGGAACTGCTGGTCCGATTTGAAAAATTCTTTCAGTGTTAGATAGCCCATTTATCGAGGAAGGCTATAGGGTATATTTATCCCCGTATTTCTACGGGAACGAAAACCACGCGGGTGAAACTGCGCGGCGTCAGCTAGTCGAAAATATTTAACATAAATAAATATATCCTGTGTCCTTAGATTACACACAATTATAAAAGAGATGGTACAAAATTGTATGGAGCCCAGGATCAGTCAATGTACCCTGGCGGAAATAAAAGAAAATAAAATGTTCACTATTTCCGAATATACAAATCTACGAATTTACTTTAATTCTTTCGAAATAATATTCTTTCTCTCCCAAGAAATGCACTATTACGGGTAATTGGCGGATCGATGACGTTTTCAATTTGACGATTGCTGTAAAATTTCATGTCATAGTTGCTTTACGGGCGCCATCTTTAATACAAAAACTTGGGTTTTAATTTTATTTATTTCTTTTTATTGAGATAGATTTATTCACTTATTTAGATTTTAATAAATTCCTTGTAGATTTTAAATTTTAATGATACGGGGTACAAGAGTGGACCTGATATCGTCAATCTCCTTTGGAATGGAAATTTCGAAAGACGTGGCTGTCTAGTGTTAGAAAATTAAATAAGAAGGCATTTGTATTAACGGATATGCTACATTATATGTTACAATCTGGTTATAACTGTAGTGTTGTCAATATACGTAGGTACCATGACGTATAATGACGAGTAATTCTTTGTTCTTAAAATTAAACTAAAATATACGAAACTAAACTAAAATAAATAAATAGATTTAAAAACGTATATTGACATAATTCATAAATGAAGTTATGTCAATATCCGTATAGATAAAAGATTGATGTTTGACTATATTTGGTTCTTGTTGTTTATTCCGTTGGAAAGGTATAAAAACGTGGCTTCATGGATGAGGCTGGCTCAGTTTTTGTGATTATAATCGAAGAGTTGTTATTAAAGTGGTGTGTTTGTGAACCTCGAGTTTCTTTTCTCGCCACCCCTAATATCAGAAGCGGGGTATGCTGAACGCTGTAAATTGACCGCAGGTGACATCTGGTTTTTATATTTGTATATTTGTGAAATGGCTTTCATTTAATTTTTTTTTTTAAATTCGTGACTTATTTATTATTTACGTTAGAATACAATTTCTAGGAGTGGTTTACCAACAAAAGTGTTGTTGGTTTAACGATTTGGTTTTTATACTTACCCACACCTTTTTATAAATGTGTCTCTTATCTTATTATAAATGTGTACTTAATAATATTGGATTAAATCTGTTACGCTTGATAATTAATTTTTGTAATCGTAATCAATAATCAACAAAACAGTATGATCTGAAATGATTCTTTATTCGATGAATACTTTTTCTGCCCTCCACAATTTCTATTTTTAGCTTTAAAAATTGAGGCACTCGGCAAACCAAACAAAGTTGGACTAACAACTCAACGCGCAAGCGAGGATGTAGCTCCGTCCAGCCGGGCGCTCTGCTGGCGCCGCAGCCGAGAGCTCAACAGGAGCCTAGCCGGCGTCGCAGCCGGCGTCGCTGCCATGCATTCAGCCGGCGTCAAAGCCGGGCGTTCAGCCGGCGTCGAAGCCAGGAGTCGAAGCCGGGCGTTCAGCCGGCGTCGAAGCCAGGAGTCGAAGCCGGGCGTTCAGCTGGCGTCGAAGCCGGGCGTTCAGCTGGCGTCGAAGCCGGGTGTTCAGCCGACGTCCAGCCGGCGACACAGCCAGGCGTTCGGCCGGCGTCTAAGCCGGGCGTTCAGCCGGCGTCGAAGCCGGGCGTTCAGCCGGCGTCGAAGCCGTGCGTTCAGCCGGACGTTCAGCCGGCGTCGAAGCCGGGCGTTCAGCCGGGCGTTCAGCCGGCGTCCCAGCCAGCGTCGCAGCTGGCGACACAGTCGGGCGTTCAGCCGGCGTCGCAGCCGGGAGTTCAGCCGGCGTCGCAGCCGGGAGTTCAGCCGGCGTCGCAGCCGGGAGTTCAGCCGGCGTCCCAGCCGGCGTCGCAGCCGGCGACACAGCCGGGCGTTCAGCCGGCGTCCCAGCTGGCATCACAGCCGGGCGGGCAGCCGGCATCCCAGCCGGCGTCACAGCCGAGTGTTCAAACAGCATCGCAGCCGGGCGCCCAGCCAAAGTTGCAGCCGGTTAATCAAAAGAAATGCAACTACGAGCCAGACGGCCATAGCGAAGAACGACGCGGCAAGTGTTAATATTTACATTACATTATGACAAAATATTATAACGGAATTTGATCCAACAAATAAGTCGTAAAATCAAGAGCAAAAATTAACCGAATTAATTACTCTACTTCAAACAGGATTTAAAAATGAAACTTACGTATTTATCCCATGACTAAATGCAAGTTTATTTAAAAAAAATACCTAGCAACTTTATCTGCATAGCAGTTTAAAAACAAGTGTGGCTTATTAGCTATCCAACGAGATATTAAAAATTTAATTATGTTGAAAAACATGGCTGAGTATGGATATAATCGGGAATAAGTGAAAAATCGTACCTTTTAAAACATGGTGATTTTTAGCTATATAAAATCTAAATATCTAAAATAGCTTATATAAAATCGTTTTGGATAAACCGGGCAAAGATGTACCGATTAAAAAAAAAAAAGAAAATAAAAAACGAGTGTTTTTCCTTCATGTTGGTAATAATCACTACTTCAAAGAGAATTTAGTGGTTGTTTTTGATGTTATTTGTTTGCTAACACCAAAATACATAATAATAAAATAAAAAAAAAATACAGCAATTATTAAATTTGTAAATACAGAGGGACAACTTTTACATCCAAGATTTTGAAACCTTCACCAAATAACATTTTACCCACTAATCACTCTGTAGAGAATTTAGTAAAAAAAAAAAAAAACTAAAAAGCAGGAAACGAATGCCAGCTGGATAAAATAACTAAATTATGAGAAATGATAATCTTCATCTAGTATACTAAGGTCAAATATAATAATAATGATAATTTATTTATTCATCTAGTATACCAAGGTCAAATATAATAATAATGATAATTTATTTATTCATCAGAAAGTAGGTTTACAAAGATAGCATATGATATAATTAAGACGCTGATACTTTCTGCCAATAGTGATTCCACTTATGAAAATTTTAAATAGACTTTGTACCCGACTCGATGGTCAGTCGCTCGATCCACGGAAGATTACGCGAAAATATACGACTTAACCCGAGGGTGGTAGATTTCGTCTCGGCGTGATACATGATACCAGGGCCGGTCTTTGATATTTTACAAAAATAAAATCCTTGTTTTAAAAAAAAAAGCATATACCTTTTGTTATTAAATGTGTCATTGACAAAGTGTGCGGAGCAAACTTTGGAGCTTTTATGGGGTTTTTATTGCATCATTCGGTGCAACATTTCATTCTAATTGAACAAGGCGTATCCACTTTTCTCTTGTAATTATTTAATTTGGTAATCGTAAAATGAGAATATGTTTGTAAAGTATTGAACTGTAAACCATTAATTTAATTACCTACTTGTATCAAACAATACCATACGAAATACGCAAAATGTCGTAAATATATCAAAGCAACTGACAGTCGAAGAAATTAAATACTCTAAATATTATTATAATCACTGCTGGATATTTTGACCTTACAAGTTGTAATGCCATATTGTTAATATATATTTTACACATCAAAAACGCATCTAAGTTTATTTCCTTTTCATCGAGGTTTTATATAAATGTTTTTTTTTATGAAATAAAATACAATGTAAGGAAAACTCAGTATAGAAATATATTCTTAATACGGCCCTGGTTCTTTGAATAAATTGATATTTATAGCGAAATTTTAAGAAATTTATTTATGAACAATTAATAAAATACAGCATGTACTAAAAAAAAATACAACCCGGCAATTGTTTAATTTGAAGCGCTGTGACACAACCTATTCTTTTTGATTGAACGGTTCCTCCCAAATAAGCATTGGGAAGAAATTTCGTGCACCATTTTTATAAAACGTCCATGCAGTCTATACTATTTCCGTCGTTGATGTCGTCGTCCTAATCCTAATTTTTATTCAAACTAAAAAAAAAAGAAAACGTAATAGCTCATACAATTTGTCATTTTATGATTCTATGACCAATACTAATCTAATTTAAAATTACTGTGACTAATAAAATAAAATAATATTAAAGTCAAATTTAGTGCAATGTCAAATATTCATTACCAATAATATGTTAAAATGCGTTCAAATTATGAACATATCAACTGTTAAATATGTAAGAATAATTATCAAAAGTATCTATAAGCATTTTAGAAACCATATTCTAAAACTATTTATATTGTCAATCTTATAGATATCTGGTAGTTTGTTATATATTGAAATTGCACTACAATGTACACTCTTAGCGAACATATCGAGCCTTTTTGGTGGCATTATTAGCTTATCTTTTCTTCTGCGCCTGGCATCACTTAACTCATTGTAAGTTTTAAAATATTTAGAACATTTTTTTAACTACTAAATTTAATAAAGGTAGAGGAAGAACTTTAGACCTTTTAAACAAAGGTCTACATGAGTCAGGCGTATGCAAGCCACATAAGGTCCCCAAATAAGCCTGTTGCTTAACGGACATAGTGTTTATAAGTACGAAGTTTCCCCATAAGACGATTCCATACCTTAGTAATGAAGAAACATATCCATTATATGCCAACAATACTGTTTTATAACTGTTGGTTTGATATAATCATCTAAGAACAAATACAAACCTGTCCAACTTGGCGCATAATTGTTCTGTGTGGGACTTCCAATTGCAATATTTGTCAGTTATTATCCCTAAGAAAGTTGTAGTTTCTACTTCATTTAAAGAAGACCATTTATAACGAATTTTGAAATTTGAGAATACATGGTTATATGGCATATATTAAATAAATTTCGATTTCTGCTTGATAACTTTAGATAAAGCGTCGTTACATCCATACTCAACAGTTGATCTATCCTTGCCAGTAATGAAAATAGTTGTATCATCGGCATACATAATGCATTTGAGCTTGATTCCATTCGGGAGGTCATTTATATACAAAATAAATAATAAAGGACCTAGCTACCTTAAAGGACACCATATGGATTTTGAATTTTAAAATTTGATCGATATGTATTACAACGACAATTACAATTTAAAATTTCAACACATTGCATTCTTATGGCTAACAGGGAGTTTAGTTAACAGAAAATTGCCTTTCTAAACTCACCGTAAACATTTTCTTCTAATTCCATACTTTTCAAATTATCTAGAAGTGTTTTATGAGAAACTAGATCAAATGATCTAGTATCAAGAAAGATACATACTACAGACAATTTTGCATTAAGGTTCTCTGTAATAACTTTGTTAAGATTATAGCAGGCTAGTGTAGTACAACAATTCTTCCTAAAGCCAAATTGATCATCTATTAGTATATTTCAGTGTGAAATAAAACTGAATAGTTCATTTGTGCAATATTTTAAAAATAAAACGAGAGAACTGGTATTAGAGTTATAGGACGAATTACGACGGTAGTTTTTATCACTTTTATTGCCGGTAGTTTTTATCATTTTTATTTATTGTATTTTATTGTTTTGTATACTGGCTTTACAATTGACAACTTAGGCTTTTCTGGAAACACACCTTCCAGAAAAGATAAATTTATTATATGCATAAGAGGCGGTGCTAAATAAGCAGCACAGCGCTTGAGAAGTCTTGTAATTTATGGACGGTTGATCAGATAAAACCATGGATATTAGTACACTCATTATCAATGATGGCGATAGTAAAAATAATGAATTAAAAGTAGTAGTATTGTTGTGGATGAATTATTATTAATATATGGATAATTAACATGTGGATGTGATGGATTATAATTTAAATATTTTTAATTGAATATAACAATTGAGAGATACGAGTGCCTATTGACCGACGATGTTACCGGGCAGGGTACTAGATAGGTCTGTTCTTTGACTGAAGATGATAAGAGTGCCTATTGACCGAAGATGTTATCGGGCAGGGTGCTAGATAGGTCTGTTTTTTTGACTGCAGATGTTAAGAGTGCCTATTGACCGAAGATGTTATCGGGCAGGGTGCTAAATAGGTCTGTTCTTTGACTGAACATGATAATAGACAAAACTAGAAATAGTTGATTTGTTTGAATAAAGTAGGTACTATTGTTTGGATTGCAATGTAAATTAGTGAAAATAGTGATTAGAAAGTAATAGTAGATAAAATTATTGATTATTCGCCATAAATATTCTTGTGAATAATTAATTATATGGATAATTATCATCATATATTATTGAGACTAATATTATTGGATTATTATTTGGATTTTTTTTATTGTTTGTTTATTATTGAATAATAAAATAATAATTTCAATATTTTGAATTGAGTAATTGCGAGATGTGAGTGCCAATTGACCGAAGATTTTATCAGGCAGGGTAAAAGATAGAGGTGCCTATTGACCGACGATGTTATCGGGCAGGGTAAAAGATAGAGGTGCCTATTGACCGACAATGGTTTCGGGAAGGGTACGAGATACGGGTACCTATTGACCGACGATGGTTTCGGGAAGGGTACGAGATACGGGTACCTATTGACCGACGATGGTTTCGGGAAGGGTACGAGATACGGGCACCTATTGACCGACGATGGTTTCGGGAAGGGTACGAGATACGGGTACCTATTGACCGACGATGGTTTCGGGAAGGGTACGAGATACGGGTACCTATTGACCGACGATGGTTTCGGGAAGGGTACGAGATACGGGTACCTATTGACCGACGATGGTTTCGGGAAGGGTACGAGATACGGGTACCTATTGACCGACGATGGTTTCGGGAAGGGTACGAGATACGGGTACCTATTGACCGACGATGGTTTCGGGAAGGGTACGAGATACGGGTACCTATTGACCGACGATGGTTTCGGGAAGGGTACGAGATACGGGTACCTATTGACCGACGATGGTTTCGGGAAGGGTACGAGATACGGGTACCTATTGACCGACGATGGTTTCGGGAAGGGTACGAGATACGGGTACCTATTGACCGACATTGGTTTCGGGAAGGGTACGAGATACGGGTACCTATTGACCGACGATGGTTTCGGGAAGGGTACGAGATACGGGTACCTATTGACCGACGATGGTTTCGGGAAGGGTACGAGATACGGGTACCTATTGACCGACGATGGTTTCGGGAAGGGTACGAGATACGGGTACCTATTGACCGAATATGTTATCGGGCAGGGTACACGATAGGTGTGGCTATTGTCTAAAGAGGTTCCAGGCAAAACACAAAATGATAGTTTGTTTGTGTAAATTTGGTAGAAAAGCTAATAGTTTGAGGACAAACTAATTGTCAGGAAGGCCGAATGTTAGAAAATTAAATAAGAAGGCATTTGTATTAACGGATATGCTACATTATATGTTACAATCTGGTTATAACTGTAGTGTTGTCAATATACGTAGGTACCATGACGTATAATGACGAGTAATTCTTTGTTCTTAAAATTAAACTAAAATATACGAAACGAAACTAAAATAAATAAATAGATTTAAAAACGTATATTGACATAATTCATAAATGAAGTTATGTCAATATCCGTATAGATAAAAGATTGATGTTTGACTATATTTGGTTCTTGTTGTTTATTCCGTTGGAAAGGTATAAAAACGTGGCTTCATGGATGAGGCTGGCTCAGTTTTTGTGATTATAATCGAAGAGTTGTTATTAAAGTGGTGTGTTTGTGAACCTCGAGTTTCTTTTCTCGCCACCCCTAATACTAGTGGCAAAAGAATTTTTAAAATTGGTTCAGTAGTTCCAGAGATTACCTCCTACAACCTCACGTTATAACAAGTTTAGTTAAAAATAAATAATAATTATGTAGCCGTGATAGCACAGTGGATACGACCTCTGCCTCCGATTCCGGAGGGTGTGGGTTCGAATCCGGTCCGGGGCATGCACCTCCAACTTTTCAGTTGCGTGCATTTTAAGAAACTCTCGAGCTCAGCAGTGAGCCGAATATGGGTTGATAACGTAAATAATACAAAAAAAAGCATTTTTTTAATCAATTTTATATTTACAGATTACTATTAAATAATCATTATTTATTTACAAATGCATACTTTCAAAACGTTTTGATTGTTTGTAGTAATGGTAACTAACCAGAGTCTACCACAAGATAAAATATAAGAATTTATCGAAAAAAATGACCCAAAATGACCCAAGTAGAATAAATGCCTGTGATGCCCACACTTTCCTCATTCAATAAAAGATGATAGTTTCTTACATGCTCCCACCATAGACTACTATAGAGTTTTTTTTTATTCTTTACAAATTAGCCCTTGACTACAATCTCACAATTTTTTGGCACAAACTTTAGGGATTAATATTTTTGGGAGTTGGTAACACTGACTCTGGGGTTATAGCATAAAATATTCTTTACTGAAAATTAATTAAAAATGTTCAAGGTACGTGTTGTAAAATTAATATTTTCGGGGAAATTATATTTTTTTGTAAATAGATCATATATTTTTCCTTATATATATTTTTTTTTTAATTTTTTTTTTAAAAAGAATATTTGCCAAAAAATTTTTTTTTAATATGACCAATATTCCCATTCCCCTCCAACTAGTCGGGAAAGACTGTGCCAGGAGTAGACCAACGGGGTGAGGATTGAACCACCACCTCTCGGTGATGAATCCAACCCTTTCTTACCGTTGAGCTATTGAGGCTATTGAGGCTTTTGACTATGACGTAATCAAGTTTTACGTATTTTAAAATGCAAGGATAGATAAAGGAGAGTGTTACATGGATAGTCGGAATTATTTGAATTACTGAGTCAGAGTTATGGTCAGATGAAAACTAAAAATTTTTTTTTAGTAAAAAAAATATTAGTTATGCAGTTTGGCTCGTCAACACCTTGATATTATGGGAAAACTTTTTTTTTTTTATTCTTTACAAGTTAGCCCTTGACTACAATCTCACTTGATGGTAAATGATGATGCAGTCTAAGATGGAAGCGGGCTAACTTGTTAGGAGGAGGATGAAAAACTCCCGAGCACCGTGTAACTAAACTATGGTAAGAACATGGAGTGACTAACTTTCATCTTCTATAAGTAGGAAGTGAAATATATTCACTTGTCTGCACTTGAAAACATCCCAAATTAAAAAAAAAAATAGTAAAACAACTAATCATTGATAGACAAAAATTTTTTTTTTTTTTTAAATAATAAACTATAGAGGAAATTTTGTCACAGTCCAAAACTGCGAATAGTCCAAACACAATCCAGATCAGAATCATGGCACATAATCGTCATCATCATCACTGTCCCGATGAATCCTGCTCTTGTGCCTCTTCATATCACTCCGTCTATTCGTTTTGTATCTACACGAATTACATGAAAACCGTTTAACCCGACATGCCCGGATGTGTTGTAAAAGGGCCCTTTTAACACTAGTTTTAAAATCACACTTTTCACACTTAAAAACACCGTCTTCAATTATTTGCACTTCCTCGTGGGACTTCATGTGATAAATCAAGCTCATGTTATGTCTTGCTTTATATTTGCATAGATGACATTTGTATTTCTTCTCTTCTCTGTGTTTTCTTTTATGCCTTATGAATTGTTGGTTACTCGATGTGGTATAATCACAAAGCTGGCAAACTTGGATAACCGTTGAATGATCTTTTGAATGCGCTTTGAACTCAGCCCGACTCGTTGTCTTAAAATGGCATTCAAAACAAAAATATTCATACAACTGTCCCCATAGTATCTTTGTTAATGCGTCTCTGTTGAAATTGGACTTGTCCTTCGTTTTCTTGGCTTTGACTTTGGACTTTGACTTCGGTTTGGCGACCAGCTTCACCAGCGGCACGTCGTCCTCGTCCGTTTCGTCGGAGACCTCCACCATGTCGTACTCCGGCTCTTGGACGATCACCTCGTCTTCATCGCTGGATGTTAGAAGACTTATCGGGTCTTCTTTTCTGTAATTAATAATATATTGTAAGAAATAGTATTCTGAGACGGATATGACGTCAGGTGGCGTGGACTTGTTTCCGTGAAGAGTGGGGAGTTAGAGAGGGGTAGCGATCGGTTGGCGGAAACGCCTTGCGATATAAATCCTCATAGGAGTGAAAATATGGCCTTGCTGCTCCGATGCGGGTTGGTGGGCTAAGTATGATAATGTTTGACCATGTAACGAATATTTTCAGATGTTTAATGATAATGACCAGGACGCATTAATTAATTAATTGAGACCGAGTCTCTTCTCAGAATAAGAGGGGTTAGGCCAATAGTCCACCATGCTGGCCCAATGGGGATTGGCAGACTTCACACACGCAGAGAATTGAGAAAATTCTCTGGTATGCAGTCTCACAATGTTCTCCTTTCACCGTTTGAGACACGTGATATTTTATATCTTAAAATGCACACAACTGAAAAGTTGAAGGTGCATGCCCCGGACCGGATTCGAACCCACACCCTCTGGAATTGAAGGCAGTGGCCATGTCCACTGGGCTATCACGACTCTAATGCTGCAATAGGCAATAGCCCACCTCTCCCCCAGGTCGACGACGTCGGAGTCGGCCCCCTCGGAGTCCGGCTCGGGCTCGGGGTCGGGGAACACGAGGCAGCTGGGGTCCACCTCGCACTGCACGCTCTCCAGCAGCAGCATGCAGTCCTGGTCGCTGGCCTCTTGACTTCACCATCTACAGAGGGGCAATGGCACCCACCTCTCCCCCAGGTCGACGACGTCGGAGTCGGCCCCCTCGGAGTCCGGCTCGGGCTCGGGGTCGGGGAACACGAGGCAGCTGGGGTCCACCTCGCACTGCACGCTCTCCAGCAGCAGCATGCAGTCCTGGTCGCTGGCCTCTTGACTTCACCATCTACAGAGGGGCAATGGCACCCACCTCTCCCCCAGGTCGACGACGTCGGAGTCGGCCCCCTCGGAGTCCGGCTCGGGCTCGGGGTCGGGGAACACGAGGCAGCTGGGGTCCACCTCGCACTGCACGCTCTCCAGCAGCAGCATGCAGTCCTGGTTGCTGGCCTCTTGGACCCCACCATCTGGAATGTTGAAGTTAATTGAATGACACAAAATGAGTCTTTACAACCCATAGAAAACCAAACGTCACGCGTCTCCTTGACATCCGTATAATGTTGCTATCTTCCTTATACAAACTTTTTTCATAATCTAAGTATATATAACTCAAAAGTGACTGACTGACATAATGATCTGTCAACGCACAAACCACTGGACGGATCGGGCTGAAATTTGGCATGCAGGTAGATGTGTGACGTAGGCAAGACTAAGAATTTTCATCCCGGAAAAATCCATGGTTCCCAAGGGAAAAGTGATCCGAATTTGGCTACTCAACATGCACAATATTGTGTTTACTTACATAATATATTTATGTTTATATAGTTTTTAAACGTCCTGAACACATAACTCGACATTGTAGACGATATGTAGGTATTTGTTTAAATAACTTTCATTGAATTGTTTAATTAACTAAATTAAATTAAGACAATCAGCCACCTTTGTCCATCTCAGTTTTGACGCGCTACATATATAATAGTATACAATCTTTGTTTTAACGCAATTAAATGAAAAAAGTCCTTAAGCCTTATAAAATGGTCCTTCGAGCCGGACATTACCTTTCCCTACAGACGAATACAGGATCCGCTACATTGTCTACATCAAAGAACTCAACATTTTAGACAATATTTAGATATTATTAGTTTAAATAAATTTCGTTGAATTGTTTAATTAACTAAATTAAATTAAGACTATCAGTTACCTTTGTCCGCCTCAGTTTCGACGCGCTAGTGACATATCTAATAGTATAAAATCGCAATTAATGCAATTAAATGAAAAAAGTCCTTAAGCCATAAAATGGTCCTTCGAGCCGGACATTACCTGTCCCTACAGACACTTCAATGACCACAAGATCCGCTACATTATCTACATTGAAGAACTCAACATTGTAGGATATTTAGGTATTATGAGTTTTAAATAATTTTCGTTGAAATTTTTTAATTAACTAAATTAAATTAAGACAATCAGTCGCCTTTGTCCGCCTCAGTTTCGACGCGCTAATGACATATCTGTAGTATATGTCAACAGCCTAGACTGTCAATAGATGAGTCTATAAATACAAGCCTCGGACAAGAGGGGGAGTTAGTTGCACTTTGGTGCTGCATCAGTACGTACCACGAGATACTAAGTAGATACAGTGTTCAACCAACTGGATGTGATAACCCGAGTGACCAACCGATCACCCAGAGAGTGTGTGCAAACACTACAATATCTAATAGTATAAAATTAATGCAATTAATTGCAAAAAGTCCTTAAGCCATAAAATGGTCCTTCGAGCCGGATTATTACCTTTCCCTACAGACACTTCAATGAATACAGGATCCGCTACATTGTCTACATCGAGGAACTCAACATTGTAGGATATTTAGGTATTATTAGTATAAATAAATTTCGTTTTAATTAATTTAATTAAATTAAGACAATCAGTCACCTTTGTCTGCCTCAGTTTCGACGCGCTAGTGACATATCTAATAGTATAAAATTGTTTTAACGCAATTTAATGCAAAAAATTCTTTGGCCATAATATGGTCCTTCGAGCCGGATTATTACCTTTCCCTACAGACACTTCAATGAATACAGGATCCGCTACATTGTCCACATCGATCACTTCGCTAGTTCCCTCTATTTCTATTTCCACAGTCTTTAACTGTTCGCTCGCTGCTGATGTTTTTGCGTTGTTTCTCTCTGTTTCCCCATTCAGGTCACTTTCTGTGTCTTTGTGCAAAGGCCTTGTTTGTTTGATTTGGTAATTTGCTATTATATCCTCTATGTCTTTATTGCTGATTTCGGAATCTGTGATTGATACGTTATCTGGTTCCGTTCTGTAAAAAATTCAATTCATGTTGAATGGGGCAATAATAATATTACTATTGCTTATATATCTATACTAATATTATAAAGCTGAAGTTTGTTTGATTGAACGCGCTAATCTCAGGAATTACTGGTCCGATTTGAAAAATTCTTTCACTGTTACATAGCCCATTTATCGAGGAAGGCTAATCCCCGAATTCATACGGGAACGGGAACCACGCGGCGTCAACTAGTTTTAAAATATAATTCAAAATAATTTCGGCCATGTGATACAAGGTCCTCGATTAAAGGTGATATTAACTTTCATGATTAATGTTATTGTAGAGGGGAGGTATTAATGTTGGTAAAAATAAGAGGGTATTTGATGACTTGAGCTTTGTTGTTTGTTAGGCAGCGTAGACACCGTCACGCTGCCAGTTGCGTTAGTGATTAATTGTTTATAATAAATTGTTTAGTGTAGGTATGGAGAACTAGTCGGGCAGGGAAGGTGAGTGTTGATGGAAAGGGATCCCTTAAACCTACTCCCAAGGTCACAAGTCCTGGGACCTGCTTGAGATGTTTCCTCTACCACAAAATAATGGTACAATCACTGTCAATACTACACGTCACTTCACACATGGTATGGTAAATATTGTAAATTAATATTAAATTAAATTACATGGCAAAATAAATATACCTTTTAACTATGTCTTCTTGGTGCCCATTTTGCGTACTGCTTTCATTGTTGCCTTTTAATGGTTCATCATCTTCTATTCTGTGTTGCGGTGAAGTTGTTTTTTGTTCTACATCTGTGTTATTGTCTATGGTAACATCGTTGACTATTTCTTTAATACTGTCTGTCTGTATGTCAGCCTTAGGATCATCTGTTTTGGGTGTAGGTTTGGCAATCTGAAAAATAAAATTATTACACTTTATCTAACAGCAAAGTTTTAATTACAACACATCTGTTTATATAGTTAGAGAGCTGGTGGACATTTTTGAGATGAGAGGCAAGCTGTACTTGGTCCTTGTCCTTTAGATTTATTATGTACGAGTGCTTCGTCCACGTGGGAACCTCTGTAAACTTTCAACCCCTATTTTACCCCCTTCTATTTATATCTAATTATCTAACTTAACTTCTATTTATAACTATTTAATATAAACTCGCATATTTCATATACGAGTTTATATTAAATAGTCCACTAATCATTTTACAACTCAAATACCTTTTCGCGGAGGATAGCAAAATAAATAAATTTATAACTCAAAATTATATATATTTATACAAAACACGAACGATTTATATAGAAAAAAAAGTTCAACCCTTTTTTAACTCTTTAGGGGTACAGTTTCGAAAAAACTTGAATGTCTTTTTTTTTCTGGTAGTACACCTAGAGAAAAATTAAATGAAAAATTAAAGACTATCGATACAAACTTTCACCCCATTCTAATTTAATTTTCGCGACAAAACCTATCCTAGAACACCCTTCGTATTTTGGTCTTAAATTGTGCCAAGTTTCATTTAATTTCATTCAGTAGTTTCAGTGTGATGCTTGGTCAACATAAGACGGACAGACAGACAAAAATATTAAATAGAAATTTTTTGGCTGCCCCCCAACTAAGATTTTTAAAATATTTTCAATGTACTATGTAATGAATGTAATGACCTGTTACAGTTTTATATTGTAACTAGCGGAAACAATCAAGCTTCGCTTTGACTTATGTGCACTTTTTCCCTATCTAGGGATAGGGACCCTATCCATACCCTTACCCCTACCCTACCATTACCCTACCCCTACCCTACCGCTACCTGCCTCTAGGGTTTAGGGGATTGAAAAATTGATGTTAGTTGATTCTCAGATACGAGAATTTTATATATAAGTCTATAGATTACTCACCGTGTCGAAGACACTGGGCACCACCTTGGCCTTCAGCCGTCTCTTGCTCCGGACCACCTCATACTGTTCGGCCAGGAAGTGTCTGCTGCACACCGTGGTGTCCACGGTCACTCGCACCGTGCTCGGTATAGCTTCCAGCCATTTGCGTTTGAGGGTTCTGCTGTTTGGGAATCTGCAACCAGGATTTATTGTTTTTACTGACATGTAAATTTTATGATTTACTAGCAAATTCCATTTTTTTAGATTTTTACAAATCCCTCGGGAACCATGGATTTTTCCAGGATAAAAAGTAGCCTATGTGTTAATCCATGCTATAATATATCTCAATACCAAATTTCAGCTAATTCGGTTCAGTAGTCGAGGCGTGAAAGAGTAACAAACATTCATATCATTAAAATCATCAGATTTCGCAAATGTCGGGAAACCATGGATTTTTCTGGGATAAAAAGTAACCTATGAGTAAAATCCATTTCCATTTCAAATTTCAGCCAAATTGCTTCAGTAGTAGCGGCGTTAAAGAGTAACAAACATCCAAACATTCATACATACTTTCGCGTTTATAATATTAGTAGGAAGTAGGATTTATTGCCTTAGCAATTACTTTTTAATTTACTACTGCACCTGGCAAACTTAGGATATATTCACAAATATGTTCATATAAGAATTTAAAACAATATATAACAAATGGAATAAAAATTTTACCTAAAAAACGTCACATCATCTTTTGGCGGTGGGCAGCCATCTACGCAGCATATGTTACTCATTTTTATGTGTACATGCTTTTATACTGAAAAAAAAATAACTTATAAAAATATATTAAGTTAAACCTGACGTTTGGTAAGTCTAACTGAAATAAATTAATTTGGACTTTGACTTTGTAGTGCCTCACTTATATGGAGAGAGACTAAACCCTGTAAATAGTTATTTCATCATCATCATCATATCAGCCGATGGACGTCCACTGCAGGACATAGGCCTTTTGTAGGGACTTCCAAACATCACGATACTGAGCCACCTGCATCCAGCGAATCCCTGCGACTCGCTTGATGTAGTCAGACCACCTGATGGGGGGTCGGCCAACACTGCGCTTACTAGTGCGGGGTCGCCATTCCAGCACTTTGGGACCCCAACGTCCTTCGGCTATTCGCACTATGTGCCCCGCCCATTGCCACTTCAGCTTTGCAACTCGTTGAGCTAATAGTTATTTATTCAATTTTAAATAATATATCATGTTTTTTTATTCTTTGCAAGTTAGCCCTTGACTACAATCTCACCTGATGCTAAGTGATGATGCAATCTAAGATTAAAGCGGGCTAACTTGTTAGGGGTAGAATAAAAATTCACATATTGGAACTCTAAATCACTTGGCGATACGTCATAGCCGATAGGGTGGTAAATAGCCATGGCGAAAGCCAGACCTGGACCAATTTAGAAAACCTCAATCAGCCCAGTCGAAGATCGAACCCAGGACCTACTACTTCTTGTAAATCTACTGTACACACCACTGTGCTACAGAGGCCGTCAATAGTTTAATAATAAAAACGTTTTTGAGTGTCTCTGCACGATTTATCAGAGATTAACAGTAGATTCGCAGAAGAACCAAAGTCACTGACAGCTCAACAAGCCACAGATCTGAACTAGCAATGGCAACACATAGAAGAGCAGATGGACAATAGCTCGCAAGGTGCTGCAATAGAAACCCAACAAAGAAAGCAGTGTTAGTCAACCCCCTTCTTCCTTCTTGGCTGTTTCCACACTTGGCCATGTGAGTGATCGTTGTCAGAGATGTCCCTATCAAGATATAAAATACATATTTGTAAATAGACAAATTGACAAGATGTATCTTGTATTTGAAATACTTTTTATTTTTTATTTTGTATCTTATATTTAGATGTCCCTAGGGTCCAGTAGGTAAAAGGAGAGTTGGCAGACCTCAGAAGCGCTGGACAGATGACATTGCTCAAGTGGCTGGTAGGGATTGGATGAGGTCAGGACGGGACAGAGGAAAGTGGAAACTGCTGGAGCAGGCCAATACCCAAGACAATGGGATTTTTTATAACTAATTAGTATGAAATAAATAAAGGAGTTATTTAGATACATTTTTCTGGCATCTTAGTAATTTGAAGATACTTTATTCCCCAAGATACTTTTACTAAAATAAAACTTTGCAGATTTTCTTTCCAAATGCAACTGAATGCAGCGCGTCATTTAAAAATTTAGTTGATAATAATATTAACTATTGCTTCATCAAACTTAGAAGGTGAAAATTGTTTTTTCAAACAAATAAACTTAAGTTAAAAAGTTAAAAAAAGTATTTGAAAGTTATGTATTTTTAACCGACTTCCAAAAAGGAGGAGGTTCTACGTTCGGCTGTATGTATGTTTTTTTTTTTTTTTTTCTATCTTGTATTTCAGATACCTTTTTAAACCTATTTGTATAAGGTATCTTATACATCACTGGATTGTATGTGGTTTGGTTGACCCCTACTGAACCTGTGTTGGAGGACTGATGACATTTAATCAGGGAGACGCCGGATGCAGATGGCTCAAGACTGGTATTTGGATGTTCTTACTATACCTATGTCGAGCAGTGGGAGATCCATCAGTCGTTATTGATTATGATGATGGTTAAATGTTTATGAAAAGATAAAAAAATAGGTATAAAACAGTAACACAAAATTAAATTACTTGATACATGGATGTAAATTCATTTGTACAAAATTAGAAAAATGTTATAAATTATTAAGTAATTAATTTATTTTTATTTACATTTATTAATGATTTATTAATTAATTAAATTATATTTCTGATAAATTAATTCGTTAATTAAACACCAGTGTGAAACCACCTTTACATTCCCTATTATAACTTGTTCCGCGTCCTTACTCTGGTAATCCTACATCGCAACTACATCGAATCAATTTATCGACCTTACGCCTTTAGTAATAGGGTGCAAAATACGATATCAAGCGGCGTACGTACATCGCAGTTTTACGAAGCAATTTCCAGAGTAAGATTCGCCAATAATCATTCATGATAACTTAAAATTAGTCGAAAAATACGGTTTGAAACAATTTAAAAACAGTAACTCGACTTAAAGCTTGCCTAATGAAACTTATTTCGCGCGCAAATATATCCAAAACAAGGTTAGAAACTGCGAAAACAAAAATTCAAACTCACCTTGATATATCGCTTCGGTGCACTTTTAACCCGTTAAATATGCATTTAACAGACACGCAGAATTTTCCAAAAATACAATCAGCCCGCCAGATACACTTTAATTAATAATAATCCAAAAATAAGAACAGGAATTATTTACTAAATATTAAAATAAATTATTGCTTTTTTGACAACTGATAGTGTTGGGCCCGAAACGCCAAGCCTTGCTACAATACCGATATAGACAAATCAGAGTGTAAAGCTTAAGCCACGCTATCAAGTTATAATTTTACGATAAATACCGATTTTCTCTATTGAATCAAAAATAAAGTTTTTAAATGGCCCTAATTGAAAATCAATTCCTTTTATCGAAAACTATTAGATCTAAAAAATTAAATGAATTTTTTTCAATTAGAATCATTTCATAACTTTTTTTTAACAATTTAAGTTTATTATTATTATGTTTATTTTACACTGGGTTTTTACCTTTAAATAAACTATTACTATTATTATTATTATTAAGTGATTGAACTTATTATTCTATAATTGTTTAGTGATTTTATAAGACAAATACAGTCTAAAAAAAAGGCTAGTCTTCGTCAACACACGCCAGCCAAGCCAAATCCAGTTTAAAAACGAATGTTATCTATGGTATCGATTAAAATAAAATGTCTATTGTCTGCCTTTATACTTTTTTTCCCGCGCGATTTTAATATTCCTTCATTCATACAATCCAATCAGTCGTCCTTGTTTTCCATCTTTCCACCGCTTACAGTTCGTTTCATGTAGGATGGTGCGGGTGACAGTTCGTTTCACCCTTGATGCCGCGATTCATTATACGGGCGATTGTCACCGTACTCATGCTATCTGAAAAACTAGTAATTTATAAATATGTAGTAGCAATTATGCAAAAGCTTGGTTGAAAAATAATCCCAGAGCTAGCTTTAAACATCAATAATTATATAGCCTCAATAGCTCAACGGTAAGAGCGGTCGGACTCATCACCAAGGGGTGGTGGTTCGATCCCGGCCCCGTTGGTCTTTTGTCGTACCCACTCCTAGCACAGTATTTTCCGACTAGTTGGAGTGGAATGGGAATATTGGTCATATTTAAAAGATATGGCAAATATTCTTTTTTTAAAAAAAGAAAAACTATATTGCGCCAGAGCGGTAGTCAGTAAATAAGTAGGTAGTCAGGTAGATAGTGGGTATGGCATAGAGCAGGGTTTCTCAAACTTTCGGCTCCCCTGGCTAACCCTTACCCCTAGGGGTTCGCGTACCCCACTTTGAGGAACCCTGGCATAGAGAGTATAATGGGACAGGAGTAGGGTAAATAGGAGTTTAATTATGGTAATCTCCTTAAAGTAATATATTCTTCGATGGTAATAAATGAGACGCCCAGTGGATATAACCTCTGCCTTCGATTCGGAGGGTATAGGTTCGAATCCGGCCCTGGGTAAGTTAAGTGTATTCTAAGAAACTAAGTATCACATGTCTCAAGCGGTGAAGGAAAACATTGTGAGGAAACCTGCATATCTGAGAATTTTCTTAATTTTCTATGTGTGTGAAATCTGCCAATCCGCATTGGCACAAACCCCTCTCTTTCTGAGAGGAGACTCGAGCTCAACAGTAAGCCAAATATGGGTTGATAGCGCTATCAATACATGTAAATAAAACTGAAGAGTCGTTTGATTTAAAAAAAACTGTGTGTTTACAAAGTGCCTATAGTTATTTACCCAATATTATGTATTTACTAGAATTTTTTTTTTATTTGTCCAGTCTAATCTCTGGAATGGCTTAACCAATTTTAATGAGACTTTACTAAAAAAATTAAGAGGTAATTGAGCAATTTATAGGTATATATCTTGAGATAAAAGTATATATCTTGGAAATCCCCGCATTGGTGAAGTTGTTTTTAATAGTTATATTTGTTTTCAAATTGGTTTATTAATTAACAAATAAATAAAAAAGGAAAGAAAAAATTAAACAAGTCATTATTATAATATAAGTTTATTTATTAACATTTTTTACATTTTAACAATGCTAATGTTTACACAGTTAAAAATGGCATAATAACCATTACCGCTAAGTCACAGTGTGCTTTTTAAAAATGGCGCATAAATAAAATCATCACAGCTCTTTGAAAATTTTAATTTCAGCTTTAAATTGGAAGAAAAAGTTTGCTTTTCTGGGAATCGAACCCAGGACCTCTGTTGTTAACCACAGTACAATCAAAAACATCATAGTTGGAGAGCCGAAGAGAGGATTTTTGCAGTTACTCAAACGCGGCAGATGAACATAACTATAATTATAACCTTGCATGTTGTTCAGTACCTCCACCAAGTATGAGCTCTTTATATTGGTGGCCACGTTTAAGGCAACCAAAAAAAAAAAAACTAACTTCAGAAATACTTAACCAGCACGTTAGATTAAGATAAGGTGAGTTGCATTTAAGCATGTTTTTCGAAAAACTTACGATTTGGGTGTAACGTAATGGAATGGAAGGGTTCCAAAGTTACAAAATAAAACCCTTATGAGCCAAAGTAATAAAAATAGGGTAGTTGACTCATATCAAATTTAATATTAACTTCGTGTAATACCCAGTGAGGGATTCTTAACATAATTATTAAGTACTATGCTAACATACGTAACAATTATAACCTTCTAACACTTATTTAAGAACAAACAATTGTAAAAAAAATAAATGTATACGCAATTTTGTTAAATATTAATAAACTAACACACTAACACAAATAGTATAGGATAAATAAACTTAAAATAACTATGTAATTTATTGTTAAGAAGTAATAAAGGCTTTGATGATTGATTGAATACATAGAATAAGGGTCCGAATAATATATTGATATCAATTATTAAAAGTTAAGGATTTCTGATGATGGATGTCAAATGTCATTCATTTTGTGACGTCACTAACACCCTTGATGTACTAAACGTGTAAATTACACCCCCATTAAAAAAAGTATATAACCATTTACTCTTTCTATCATCTAATCTATCAAATCACATCGATTCTAATTAAGCTTTAGTAACTGCAAATTTAGCACCTCGGGCTCCTGTACTATCATGTTGTCAGTCAAGATTCTTCATCTCAGGAACACGTGGAGGTATCAAGTTAAAGTTATTCACAATAATGAATCAATGAATGAATATTCACAGGGTCTTAATACATAACAGTGATCTTCATACAGTTAAACATTATCTCCCACATTCATATTGGATTACAATTTAAACTTCAAAAGGGATGATGACAGTTTTTTAAATTGTATATAAATTAAGAGTACGCTAATAGTAAAGCAATTTTGTAAAAGTAACAGGGTATCTGCGATCATTACTTTCGGAGCTACAGGGATTTAAAGGGTCAGATTTGCGGTGCTGCCGCGGATCCCTGAAAAACGCCCTATACAAAATGGTACGAATTAATGACGTCGTAGGTACATAATGATCGTTAGATTTGTATGGGCGTTCAAACAAAATTACTAATATCTTTGTTATTTGTTGTCTTTGTTATTTTTATAGTTCACATATTAAAAAATGTCACATTTAATGTAAGGAAGCTAAATGAATTTTCATCTAATTACGATAAAAGATTTTTAATAGATTTTGAAATTTTTTAATCTATTTATTTTGCAAATAATATCCAGACAATCTGGATTTTTATGTATAAATTAGTTAACATAGACCCTATTTACACTAATGTATCATAAAAATCAATACATTCAAACCTGGTCATCATCCCCATTGTCTACGAAGTAAAGTGAACTTTGAACAGTAGTGATTAGATCCATTTTAGTTCGAGGAACTTACATCCCAATTGAATATAAAAATACATCCCATATTTAATATAATTAATACATAATTTAAATAAAAGGAATTTAATCCTTTTATTTTATTCTAGCAGACGCCGCGCGGTTTCATCCGCGTGGTTCTCGTTCCCATGGGAATACGGGGACAATATATAAGCTTCCCAACAAACAATCAAATATTTCCTCTATATTTTTACTATATTTTTATTTCTTGTACAATTAATTAGTAATAAAGTAAATCATTTCAAACTCACGAGGTTACAACCACAATATTTGCCTCATTGTTGACCAACATGAAGAACGTATTGGCACTGGCCTAGGTGTAGGCCGAAGTCCAGATCATACAGAGGGCGTCAGGAGCCTGGGCCTGCAGCCAACTAACACTTTGATTCCCTTTCTATGATATCTACGAATGACATTTTTAACGACAGGTGACGTGATCAAGATCTGTCATAAAAAAAATTTAATAAAAAAAATACAACTGACTTCAAAACCTAAAAACGTACCCACTAAACTAAAAAGTGAAAAATAACATCATAATATGTTCTACCTGCTGATCAGTATGAAGGCGGTGCTAAGCCGGTGATGTATTAATTTAAGCCATTTCTGACAGGACCACATGAAACAACACTGTCTGCAAAGTCTAAATCTATAAGATATTCTCATGGCTATGGGATGGTCAATGGGGACTATACCGTTTCAAACAAAAAAAGAATTTTTGAAATCGGTCCAGGCGTCTTTGAGTAATCGGTGTACATACATAAAAAAAAAAAAAATACCGACTGAATTGAGAACCTCCTCCTTTTTGAAGTCGGTTAATAAATGAACACCTTTTTAGGTATAACCGACAGTCCTCTGTGCAGTGCATGCACGGAGGAAGAAGAAACCCCAATACATCTTATGCTTAGATCATTATCAAACCATATTCGGCTCACTGCTGAGCTCGAGTCTCCTCTCAGAATGAGGCCAATAGTCCGCCATGCTGGCCCAATGCGGATTGGCAGACTTCACACACGCAGAGAATTAGGAAAATTCTCTGGTATGCAGGTTTCCTCACGATGTTTTTCCTTCACCGTTTGTGACGCGTGATATTTAATTTCTTAAAATGCACACAACTGAAAAATAGGTGGTGCATGCCCCAGATTGAATTCCAACCCACGCCTTTCGGAATTGGAGGCAGAGGTCATATCCACTGGGCTATCATGGCGCTCATGCTTAGATGCAGAGGTGGATCTGAACAACGTGCAGCACACATTGGATCCCCAGCAACAATCCAAGAGGCATTTGGTGACCTGGACTATCTGCTAAGCTTCTGGAGCGAGGTCGGTTGGTTGGAGGAGCTCCGGCGGAGACCAGCACCAAATGGACCTACATACAATGGCCAACCACTAATGGCCAAGTGCGGAAAAGGCACAGGAAAGAAATAGAAGAAGAAGAAGATCTGTCATTCCCATATCAATAGGCTACTCGCCTTCTGTGCAAAACTAAGAAGACAGTTTAGATGCCTATAAACTCTAGTAACATTTTTATTTGTGAAAATAATCTCGTAATTGTAATATTTTTATAAAACAAAATTGTATTTTTATCAAGTCACCGCAAACGCCAATCATAAACTGTGACGTCATTCGCTACAAGGCATAGGTTTGTGATTGGCGCTTGCGGTGACGTAATATATCACATCACTGCAAACGCCAATCACGCTGTTATCTCTATGAATGACGTCACTTGCTAATGTGTTGTGTTACGGCAGCAAAAATTTTACGTAGATATTTTTTCATTTCTATTAAATTTTTTACTGTTTATTATTGACTGAATAAAATAAAATATATCTTATAGTACTTCCATAATTCAGTTTAAACACTGTTTACAAAAGAGGCAAGTAGCCTATTAATTTTTTCTAGTTTTCGAAGCGTTTGAGATTGTAGAAAGAGAATCGACATGTGAATAGCTACGGGATCTGGCTCTGTAGTGCCATCACAATCTATCACATCACATCACTATCACTATCACTGTCACATCACATCCTAGAACACTCGGTCCTGGTAGCCCGAGTCCTGCGTGGGCTGAGCTGGCTTGGGCTGCACCCCTGGCACGTGGTGGTGGTGGCGCAGGTGGCCGGGGCGGCGCGGCGGCGCCAGGTACTCGAACATGCTCTGCGTGTGCTGGGCGAGCATGCTCGCCAGGTCGCACGGCATGGGGTCCGTCCAGAAGAAGTCGTGGTTCAACGCTGTGTCTGCATCGTACCTGTGTGCAGAGAAATTCTTATCATCTCACTCATTCTTTTTTTTTTTTTTTTTTATTCTTTACGAGTTAGCCCTTGGCTACAATCTCACCTGATGGTAAGTGATGATGTAATCTAAGATGGAAGCGCGCTAACTTGTTAGGAGGAGGATGGAAATCCACGCTCCTATCGGTTTCTACACGACATCGTACCGGAACGCTAAATCGCTTGGCGGTACGTCTTTGTCGGTAGGGTGGTAACTAGCCACGGCTGAAGCCTCCCACCAGCTAGACCTGTACCAATTAAGTAAACCTCAGCCGGGGATCGAACCCAGGACCTCCGTCATTAAATCCACCGCGCATACCACTGCGCTACGGAGGCCGTCAAAATTCACTGTAGCTCTGAGATGTCCGAAAAGTAAATTAACACTCTTGATAATAAAAATCGAACTAATGACGTCGTAGGCACTTAATGATCGTTAGATTTGTATGGGCGGTCAAACAAAATTACTAATATCTTTGTTATTTGTGCGTTTATGTTTATAGTTCACATATTAAAAAATGTCACATTTAATGTAAGGAAGCTAAAACTGTATAAACTTTCATCTAGTTACGATAAAAGATTATTAATACATTTTGAAATTTTATAATCTTATTTATTTTGCAAATATCCAGTCAATCTCTGCTTTTTATGTATAAATTAACTTAAGTTAACATTGACCCTATTTACCCGAATGTATCATAAAAATCAATATATTCAAAACTAGTCATCATCCCCATTAACCCTACTGAAATCTTTTTATTCCACTCCGTCCAATCAGATTAAGAGTTAAAGAGTGAATGAAAAAGTAAATGGATGTTACAATAAGAAATAGTTTAAAATGTTACCTCTTTGCTGGGTCTAGTTGCAGCAGCTTATCTAACAAATCACAACCGTAAGGGTCCTTCACATAGGGCTTCAGACGTTCCTATAATAACAAAAACAAAATGTATATCAATAAAAAAATATTCAATTCAATTATTTTTGATTTGTGCCAAATAGGCCTAAGATATGCACTACGACATATATTGAGACAAGACAAAGGTCAACCAATAGCAATCAGAAATATAAATTGTATTCATTGTGATGGAACAAAAGAGTCCCCCTAGGGGTTCGCATTTTAACAATAGGGAGACATGAATTACTTATTGGTGGCTTGATAACTGATACCAAGTGAGAATTAAGGTTAAATCCATTTGCGATTTGATTACACAGATATTTTTTTTAGTAGTTTATGCTACCTTTTATTCAAATCCTTATTTTCTTTAACAGTCAAATTTTTTTTTTCTTTGGGGGTGGGGGAGTTAGATTTTAACAGGAATGGAGTCGAAAGTTTGAGATACCCTGAGTTGGTGCTATTGGTTGTCAATATCTTATCTCTGATTCTTTCTTATTCTAAAAGAATAAACTCAATTTGTGCGTCGAAGCTGAGAATTTTTTTTTTGTTGTCATTTCTATTCTGTAATCCGCTACATTAGCTATAGCAAATTGCTTCAGAATACTTAATGGTTAAATAAACATATGCATTTTGTTGTTGATAATACTTACTTTTTACTTTATCTATATTTATACTAATATTATAGCGTTGTAATATTGGGAGGGGCAGACAGTTCGAAGAGGCGATGGACGCTGGAGTCAAGTCAACCAAGTGCTGGAATGGAAACTGGATGCAGGAGATTTATGATGTTTGGATGGACTACAAAAGGCCTATGTCTCTTGCAGCAGACGTCTATCGGCTGATATGATCATGATTATAGCTTCACATGATGTTTTCACAGTACAGCTGGGATATCAGAATAAACTGCTCTATGGAGGGATCCTGAGGACTAAAGTGTGTTTTTACTTTACAGAGACAAAAATGATGTTTCATGTGTTGCCTGATTTTTATATGATGTAAATAGGGACGTCACAAAATCGATATTCAGGAATTAAATGATTGCTTAGTATCGATTTGTCAGATGTGGACAACAGACATATAATGGCATCATGTCATTAGCTATCATAATGTGACAGAACTGTCATTATTATAAGAAAGGAAGAATTGAATCTCATTGGTTTTGTCTTTTCTCCTATTTATTTATTTATCCTTTTTTTAATTTTTAATAATGTTGATAAAATACAAAATATAATACAAAATACTAAGTATTAATAATTTTAAAAAGAATATTATTATAATAAATGATTAATGATTTATGCATGAATGAATGGTATCATAAATACACATTTAAAAAAAATATTTTACTTCTTATGTATCATTGTATATTTTTTATTGATTTTAATCAAATCAGAATTGTTAGGACAACCATATTCTTTATATGCTGGTCACATTATTTTTATGTTTGATGTTTCTAATTGTCATTTCAGTCTCTGCTTTAAAAAAATAGACTATAGCTAACCTTGACCTTCCTCTTCTGTCCCTTGGGCAGCTCCATCTTGTTGTAGAGATCCAAGCTCTCGACACCGGGCCACACGTCCGGTGTGCAAGAACCACACAGCTGGGAGATGAGGATCAATTGCTGCTGCTCCGTGGGACCCTGGGAATCACAGTCCAAGTTTTGTCAAAGCTAATAGCACTATAATAGTAATAGTATATATTTTGGGGAGTGCGCTCAGGAACTGTTTGATCTTTTGCCACCTTCAACGTTTTACCACAGGACTGCTAGGCATCGCAGAGATCTGCACCTGAAGATAAAGCTTACGGGCATCCGCTAGTAATATTATATATTTAGACAATAAGTTTTTTTTATTCTTTACAAGTAAGCTCTTGATTACAATCTCACCTGATGATAAGTGATGATGAAATCTAAGATGGAAGCGTGCTAACTTGTTAGGAGGAGGATGAAAATCCACACCCCTTTCCGTTTCTATGTCATTGTAACGAAACGCTAAACCTGCATAATAGGTGAGCGAGTCCACATCTCGGCCATGATGCAGCCTGCGCCCCACATGTCCACTGGAGGCCCATAGTTGCGATCACCTAAAACAAAATGACTGTTTTACTGAAGTTCAACTAGTTCACATTTAACAGCAGCTAAAATTCAGCATACATGTAGATTTATTTAATTACTAGTTGATGCCACCCGGTTTTACCCGTGTGGTTTACTTTCCCGTAGGAAAACGGGGATAATATATATAGCCTTCCTTGATAAATGGGCTATCTAACAATGAAAGAATTTTTCAAATCAGACCAGTAGTACCTGAGATAAGCATGTTCAATCAAACTAACAAACAAACTCTTCAGCTTTATAATATTAGTATAGAAGTATAGATGCAATACAGGCTTGCGCTTGATTACAACGGTCTGATGAAAAGCATCAATGTGGTCTAGAAGTTAAGGAGTAGTTAATACCTTTTGGATGACAATAACTAACAAAGAATGTTACAGGCAAGGCAAGCTAGGTGGACTGAAGATATCAAGCGGGCTACAGATAGATGGATGCAGGCAGCTAACACCATGTTGTTTGGAAGTCATTGAAAGAGGCCTATGCCTAGCAGTTGATGTCCATTACCCGATAATATTATAAATGTTAGAGGTAAAACTAGTTATATATGCAAAAACAGTATATTTATGAAGTCAACAAACCTAACAATAGCTCTGGAGGCCGGTACCATAAAGTGACAACTCTGTTAGTGTATTTGTTAGCTTGTCCCGACTTGGCCACACTGAATGCTCTCGCCAAACCAAAGTCAGCCAACTTCAACACTCCGTTCTTTGTTATCAACACATTGGCTGCTTTCATGTCCCTGTGCAGTATTTTATTGCTGTGTATATAGTATAGTCCATTCAAAAGTTGTTGCATCACCCTTTTAATCTCTCCTAAACTGAATTTTACATTAACATTAGACAGTAGCCCCGCCAAATCGTGCTCGCAAAAGTCAAAAACTAAGTAGAAAGTCGATCGGTACTTATTATGTAAAGTAGCCTTTGTTCTGCAAATTTCGATTAAATTCACAACATTTTCGTGCTTGAGAAGTTGCAATATCTTAATTTCACGCAACGCTGTGATTGGAAAACCTTCTTTTTCGTTGTCCATTAGAACTTTTTTCATCGCAACGAACTTTTTGCTGCTATTCCTCGCTCGCGCTTTGAACACTTCTCCGAAGGTTCCTTGGCCTATTTTGGCGACTTTTTCGTATTTGGAAGACTCGTCGCAGAAGGGGAATTCGAAATCTTCTATGTACTTCTCTTTTTCCCTCATGTTGAGGATGGTTGAACTGGTACTCATGACCGGAGCTGGCTCCCGAGGAGCGCTTACGCTCTGGATTTTGGAAGCCATTTTAGACGGCTTTCTGTATAGATTTTAACATGAAAGCGATTTCTACTAGATCTAAATGATCTAGTACTAGACTTCGATTAGCAGTTTCTTTCTAAAAATTTTATGAGAAAATCACTATTTTCACAATTCATACCCCAAAAAAAAAAATCTCTTCTTCAAAGTAAACGTCAACAACAAACTTGGCAACCGCACACCACAGAATACAGATCTTCAACGAGTGACTAAAAATAAGCAGAGTGTAAAATCGAAAGAATCGAAATTGTAAAATGTGAACATCACTAAACTTCGTCAAATGTCATACCCTAAAAAGTATCTATCACAGACGACAAATGAAGGTATCTTTTAATCTGTGATTTGACGTTTGTGGTGTCAGGGGGTGGTACAGGTGTCAAAATTTTAGCAAATTTTATTTTGAATATTTCGCGAAAATATAATTCTACATAAAAAGCCTTTTTCATTTATTTGCATTGACCAGGTAAGCGGATTGAATTTTTAGATATAAGTTTTAATTTACGTTTTAAAGTAAATAGTTTAGATGTGTTGCATCCATGCATTATCGATCCTTATTTAGGAGAATGGGGCTAAAGGAAAGGCGTTTTGAAACTTTCGTTCACCTCTCTATTTTTATTTTGCGATAACGAGCTACACATAGTCAACAAAGCGATAAAGTAAACGCCCACTCGACATTATATTTAAATAATATTCGCTTTGAGAATTATTTGTATGTGATAAATATATGTTAAAGTTACTATGTGAAGTAAAATATATGTACTTACAAATATCACGCGATTAGAGTGTTACAGTTAAAGAACAAGATATAGCAGATATTAGTTTCAAAAGAAGGAGAGACAGAGGTAATGTTTTTAAATTTAAATTAGTAAAAAACACTACTTTTACTAGGGTCCATATACCTTATGAATAGTAGTCACCATGCTTATGTCTGCCGCCAAACAACAATCAATCAATGCAATCTTTTGACGGCCTCCATGGCGCAGTGTTATAGGCGGTGGATTTACAAGACAGGCTCTGGGTTCGATCTTTTGTGGGTTTGGGTGTACTCTTCTATAACAAGATCCCTAAGACTGTGATGGACTTGCCAATGCACAACTTTAAGCAATGTGTTAAAAAACATTTACTTAGTCGAGGTTACTACACTATTGATGAGTTCCTTAACGACAAAGGTGCTTGGAGGCCATTGGATCAGCTTCCACCTTCACACAGGAAATAAAACTATAAGAAATTGTAATTTAATTGTTATCAAATGTATATTGTAATACTGTATGACTTTTTTAAAAGAGCAACTGTTGAGTTTCTTGCCGGTATCTTCTCAGCAGATCCTGCCTTCCGAACCGGTGGTAGAATCTTTACAAATACTCAACTGACGTGTCAAAAGTGCTTGTAAACTGAGCCTACTTGAAATAAATGATTTTTGATTTGATTTGATTTGATTTGATCCCCGGCAGGGCCGATTGAGGTTTTCTGAATTGGCCCAGGTCTGGCTGGTGGGAGGCTTGGGCCAGTTATCACCCTACCGACAAAGACGTACCGCCGAGCGATTTGGTGTCCCGGTACGATGTTGTAGAAACTGAAAGGAGTGTGGACTTCATCCTCCTCCTAACAAGTTAGCCTGCTTCCATCTTAGATTGCATCATCACTTACCATCAGGTGAGAATGTAGTCAAGGGCCAACCTGTAGAGAATAAAAAAAAATGTTTGTAGCTTCCATAACTTGATAATTGCAGTTGCAGTTGTAAGTATAAGTATATTTTGAGCTGAACCCAAGCATTTTATAAATTAAATCAGTCGAATCATCATCATATCAGCCGATGGATGTCCACTGCAGGACATAGGCCTTTTGTAGGGACTTCCAAACATCTTGAACCACAATCCAGTGGTTCAATCCACAATCAAATTGGTTGAATATGAAACAAATTGATGAACACATTTCTCTTGCCTCTCACCTACACACAGCAAATGTGCAATTCTATAGCAAATGAGAAAATATAAAATTAAATAAAAAGTTAAAAGAATTACAATCTCTGCAGGTGCAGGTACTTATGTCAAATAATAATAATAATTGAAATATAAATTACAATCATTATGATGCCCAATCATAAACATACTTAATTAATAAATAAAAACAAAAAATATCTAATACTAATAAAAATGTCAAAACATAAAAATGTATCCAAGAAGAAATTATGGTTCATTCCTGCATTTAGTAGCAGTCTTGACTCTTAGTTATCATTCTATTGTTAAATTATAGGTTTCAGCTATATAATTATATCAAAGAATGTATAGCCTAGGCCTAGCATGAGTTAAGTTATTTATGAGACACCTGAGGAAAATTGCTGAGTAATTATCATGAGAACTAAACAATGAGTCAGGTAGTATAACAGATGAATGGATATTATTCTTTATTTTACCTACTATGATATCATTGTTTCTACAGCAGTATTATTGTTATAGATTTTTATCAATACACTACATGACGCCGCGCGGTTTTTCCCGCATGGTTCCCATCCCCATAGGAATCCTGCACACACTGCGCGCCCCCTTCTTCTTCTTCTTAATGTCGCGGCTCTGCAGGTCTTCTTGAGGTCCTGTATCACATTGACCGTTACCGATCTATTGTGATCGCCACTGACTAGATTTCCCCTCCAATACTGGTTGCTGCCAGGTGACCCCCCCGCGCGCGCCCCCTTTGTGTTCGTACCAAAAACCGACAAATCTCGGATCGAACCACGCACGAGTTGTAACGCTCGGAGCGTGCGCGACCCAGGCGCAGTTCGTGCGCGCGAGGCGTCCAAACCACGAGCATTCGTGATACATTGCAGCAATGTGGACGTCAAATTCTTGCATTGCATGTTGCATTACATGTTGCATTGCACCAATCTGTACCCACCTTAACACAGAAAGAATTTATGAAATTGAACCAGTAGTTCCTGAGATTAGCGTGTTCAATCAAACAAACAATCAAACTCTTCAGCTTTATAATATTAGTATGGAATAGAGGATGCCCACAATTTTGTTTACATGATATTAAGTATTTTACAAATCCCGCATTAACCATATATTTTTTCGGGATAGAACAACCTCTTTTGTCTTCCAGTGACATTTAAAATTGGTAATTGGTTCTGCCATTCCAAAAATTTATCCAAAATTTTCCTAATTGGTCCAGGTCTGCCTGGTGAGAGGCTTTGGTCGTGGCTAGTTACCACCCTACTAGCAAAGATGTACATCGCGTTCCGGTATAATGTGTAGGAACCGAAAGGGGTTTTGGATTGTCATAAAACGTTAGCCTGCTTCCCATAGCAGCTAAGATTGCATCATCGCTTACCATCAGGTGAGATTGCAGTCAGGGGCTAATTTATAAAGAATCATCATCATCATCATCGTCATATCAGCCGATGGACGTCCACTGCAGTACATAGGTCTTTTGTAGGGACTTCCAAACATCACGATACTGAGCCGCCTGCATCCAGCGAATCCCTGCGACTCGCTTGATGTCGTCAGTCCACCTGGTGGGGGGTCGGCCAACACTGCGCTTACTAGTGCGGGGTCGCCATTCCAGCACTTTGGGACCCCAACATCCATCGGCTCTTCGAACTATGTGTGGGGGTGTAAGGGGGAGACTAGTACCAGTCAGTCTCCCCAACTGCCAACCTCACCTGCTCGTGGTGCACCCTGCAGATGGACCGACGAGGCTCTGGCGACCGACAAATGGCGGTATATCCATTCACAATGGCTAGATTTTCAAATGGCACAGGCCGGTGTCGGGCAGCAACTACACCGGTGCGAGAAATCTGGTCCTGCGCTGACCAACCCGCATGCCCAGCGTGGTCAGTATCGGGCAAACCTTTGTAGATGGACCAACAAACTGAAACACAGCCCCTAGTCCTCGGCAGCCCCGCTATTCCTGGCTCTGGCAGCGGTTACGGTAACGGCGGGGCAAGGGGTGTTAAGAATCTCCGGAAGAGATTCCGCTGCCAACCCCGACGACTAGACCTGGCAACACACAACGCACGCACTTTGAGGTCCGACGAAAAGGTCATCGAGCTGGAAGAAGTTATGAGCAAGTTGCACTGGGATGTCATAGGATTGTCTGAAGTCCGAAGAGAGGGGGAGGGCTCGATAATCCTTGAATCCGGCAATATGCTCTACTACCGGGAGGGCGACCATCAGTCCCAGGGTGGTGTCGGATTTATCGTTCACAAGTCCCTCGTGAACAATGTTGTAAAAGTCGAGAGTGTGTCGAGCAGGGTAGCGTTCCTGGTCCTCCGAATTACCAAACGGTATTCGTTGAAGGTTATACAGGTTTACGCACCGACCTCGACACATCCTGACGAGGAGGTAGAGGTATTGTATGAGGATATTTCTAAAGCCATACATGCCTCAAACTCTTATTACAATGTTGTGATGGGGGATTTTAACGCAAAGTTGGGCGAACGTAGCGGTTCAGAAAGTGCGACGATTTGGATATGGGCAACGGAACGACAGGGGCCAAATGTTGGCTGACTTCATGGAGAAGGAGGGCCTCTTTATGATGAACTCCTTCTTCAAGAAGCCACCACACAGGAAATGGTCCTGGATAAGCCCCGATGGTTCCACGAAAAATGAGATTGACTTCATCTTGTCTACCAGACGGCAAATATTCAACGATGTTTCTGTGATCCATAGGGTGAAAACCGGTAGCGATCACCGAATGGTTAGAGGCACGTTGAATATCAACGTTCAGCTGGAACGGTATCGACTGGTGAAGTCTACGCTCCGACCTACTCGTGCCCATACTCAAAACCCCGAGTCCTTTCAACTAGAACTGCAGAACTGCTTTGATTGCCTAGCAAATTGCGAAACTGTGGACGATCTGAACAACAGGTTCGTGGAAACTGTCCATTCCGTTGGGTCTAAGTTCTATAAGACCCAGCGTACGAAAAGAACCAAAAAGTTCTCGGACCAAACACTTAAACTCATGGAAGAGAGGCAAGAAATGAGATTACAGTCTTCAGCAGATGCGTCAAAATACCGACAAATCAGTAGACAGATCTCTAAGTCAGTAAAAAAGAAATGTTAGTTAGTGCCTCAATAGCTCAAATAGCTATTGAGGCACTAACTATTGAACTATACTTGGTGCCAATTTTCCTATTCCTAGATTAGTTAACATTTACTCTGAATCATTATACAGTTGTTGGAAAAAAAACATCTTTACTTGGCACTCTTAGGACTAAAACGTGCTCGCCTTATTTCATTTTCTTACTTTCTCTCACTTTTTCTTCTTTTCAGTTAATAATACTAGTGTGTATGTTCTTTATTTGTGATATTTAAGTTATATTTTACTTATTGTTCTTCTTTATTTTATGCTGTGTTTATTAGTAAATAATCACTACACTTATATTGATTTATAATTTACTACATTTTGTATTATTTTAGTTAGTGTAAGTGATTGTAAATAAACCTAATAAATAAATAAAATAAAACAAAAAGCTCAATGGGAAGAGCGGTTGGACTCATCACCGTGGGGTGGTGGTTCGATCCCCGCCCCATTGGTCTACTGTTGTACCCACTCCTAGCACAGTCTTTGTCGAATAGTTGGAGAGGAATGGGAATATTGGTTGTATTAAAAAAAATGTCTAGCAGTGGACGTAGCTTGACTGATAATGATGACGTTGTGGTTCCCAGCGCGATGGCGAGCGAGAGCAGCTCGGCGGTGCTGGAACTGAACGACGCGGACGCGACGGACGCGGACGCGCCCAGCGTGATGGACGCGCCCAGCGCAGCGGACGCGCTCGGCGCAGACGACGCGCACGCCACCACGCCGCTCATCATGGAGCACGGATACGACATCGCTGTCAAGGTCATTATCTATTGCTAGCTGACGCCGTGCGGGAAGATTATATAACCTATAGCCTTCCTCGATAAATGACCTATCTGACACTGAAAGAATTTTTAAAATCAGACCAGTAATTCTTGAGATTCAAAAAAACAAACTCTTCAGTTTTATATTTAAATTTTACGCCTTTGCCCCGCGCGCACGACTTACCAGTCAGACAGTTCACGCAGTCCTTTCCCCCCGTCGCCCGCATCTCACGGGTGTGTTATCAACGAACTTGCCAAGCTCTATGGTCTGAGGTTGTTAATGAATGTCTCATTATTACCACTACAGACCACCAAACGGGCCTTATCACTTCGGGACTTCAAGTGGCCGACCTTGCACGGCTGTGGTGAGCCAAGAAGTTTGCTTTACATAAGACTGGCAGTCTCATTAATTAGTGGAATATATATTATGCTATAACCTACGGGCGTCTTATTCCCAAGTAAAAGTATTAAAGCAAGCATTGAGACTAGTGCCAAACGGCGACGAAGAGGACGACGCATCCACCGGACATGACCCCCTGCGTAGGATAGCGAATAATCCCAGTCCGCGCGGGGCCATCGGAACTGACAAGGCCTAAGACCTCAACACACTATATTCATGATCATATACTTTTGACAGAGAGAAGACGTCTAGCGAAACAGGTCCTATTTAACTTGGCAAATTCGTTGGAAACACTCCCGATCGTCCACGCGGGCCGGGAGGAGGGTAGCGATGACCCGCGCGCATGACTTCACCCACGCATACCTTTCCCCTTGCCGCCCGCATATCACGGGTGTGTCATCAACAAACGTGTCAAGCTCTATAGTCTGAGGTTGTTAATGAATGTCTCCTCGCTGTGGTCAGGTGGACGCGCCCATGAAGCAGCTGTCAACCCTGGAGACGTTCGTCACGTACCGCGTGCGCTGCGTGTGCGCGCGCTGGCCCACCCCGCCGCACGTGCGCCGCCGCTACAACCACTTCAAGGTACAGCCCACAGCCCACTCCCACTAGCTGGGCGACTACTAACATGGAGGCCACAAAAGACCCCCGACCCTAAAAGGAACCCCGACCCCAAAAAGGACTGCTACCTCAAAAGATCCCCCGACCAAAGGGGTGGGATGGGATGGGAGGCGATATCGATAGCGTTAGCGACTTTGACTATTTAGACTATGGACTTGTTTCGCATCCAAATTCACCAACAAAAGTCTGATGTTTTTTGTGAGGGACGAGGTAAACTCACACATCGAAAATATTTAACACCAATAAAAATATTCTGTGCCCATACACTACACACGACTATAAATTTGACTCGCAATACACACACGCGTTATTTTTACACAGACTAACAAACACATCGCTTAGACTATCGTGAACACACACAGAATATATACATAGAATATTCGGTTACTTGATCGATTTTTTGGTGTGCCGTCAAAAGAATAGATTCTTTTTAGAAATTGTTTTTAATACAAATTTGATAAAATTGAGGTAGAAATACTTACAAGTGAAACTTTACTCCATCTTTTACTAAACTACAAGTTTATGGCCGTTTTTGATGCCATTCAACTACACAAACCGGCATTTTAGGGAGCTCTTTACACGACGAAAACAACAATGAAACATCGATTCTATAGCAACAGTTTTTATAAACGCGCTAGATCATTGATTTTTGATCTTTACCAGAGGGGTAACGGTTAGCAAGGCAGGTCCTGTTATTAATGGTCGAAGGTTAGCGATGATATCCGGGTGTCCCTTGACACCTCTCAAGCTTTTTGTTATTATGTGGACTATTATTATTATTATAAGCTGTGGACACGCTTTTGTAACCTGGATGTGGCGTACGCGCTGAGTTTTAAGAAATCGTCGTAAACAGTCAATAGCCATTGTGAACTCTAAGTACATAGTGTAAATTATAGAAATCTACACAATGAGATCCTGACTACAGGATCTCTTTTAATATTTGCAGGATCACAAAAGGTGAGAAGAAAAACGACTATTTTGGTTTTTTACAGCGGAGTCCGTTAATTTTAATTTTAGTCTATATGTACAGATTTGTCATAGACAATATAAATAAGTTATACAAAACAAGTAATGGTCACAGATAATAAATTGATGATTGATCCTAATATAGGTCTCAACCGCACTACCAATAAGGCCATATTTGGCGTTAACACATAGTAATAAGGTTCATTGCAATGTCATTGTCCGCTGTGGATTCGCTGTTGTAACATGGGTGTGGCGTAGCCATTGTGAACTGTAAGCACGCAGCAATAAGGTACACTGTTCCGCAGCTGCTGCACCGGCGGCTGGCGGCGGCGCACCCGCTGGTGGCGGCGCCCCCGCTGCCGCCGCTGCACTCAGCGCGCCAGCAGCTCGACCGCTACTCGCCCGCCTTCGTCGCCGTGCGCTGCCTCGCGCTGCACGCCTTCCTCGGTAACCATGCGCGACTATGCTATGTGACTAGACCAATATACCTGCAGCACACATCTACCCCTACACAATCCCTACCCTACTCTAACCGTACCCTACCCCTACCCAAAACAAAACACTCCGTAAAAACTATCCACGCACTTTTGTTATACTGTATGTTTAGGATCTTACATGTTTTTCCGATATATGACATGAGACACCAAAACACTCTTCCCGAACGGCCCTCTAAGCCGAGGTCCGAGTCTCAATGGAGACGCCCTTAGAGTCGTTTCGCCCACATTTTCTACTTCTGCCTTCGAGCCCCATCAGGCGATGCCTCTGCTCAAAATACCCGGTGATGCCGCTGAGGTCCCATTAAGGAGCATAGTTCACTTGCACAAGGAACATAAATATTTAAGAATTTAAACTATTGTGAATGTTATATATATTTATTGATTTTGAACTGTGACTGAAACTAGTCGGGCATACTCCGACCTTATATCACGTGAATTTAGCCGTGTTTCAAAATGAACATATATGATCACAAATATCTTCAATTTGTCCAGAGAGCGTGGCCAAGCACCCGATCCTGACCCACAGCGAAGACTTCCGGCTGTTCCTGACCACGCCTGACGATGACCTGGACAAGGTACTTACACTAAATCTATACTAGCATTATAAAGAGGTAAAGAGGTAAAGGTTATGGTGTTGTAAGGTTATAAAAGATATGTCAATCTTATATGACTTCCCTATTCTAATAAAGAAGAGGAAGAGATATATTTAATTGTGATGTATGAAATTTAACGCTTTTGTATAATCGACCTTTACTTATACAAAAGAGATTTTCGTGACAAAAACTGGTCTTCTTTCTGCTTCTTTGTATCTCTATTTCACCAAAATTCATCACAATCGCTTCAGTGCTGGCTGTAGCCATGAAAAATTACCAGACATTATTATGGTAGTAGCTTTAGTAAAGATTTGTATTAGTAGTAATAGTAAAGTATATATTCAAAATAATTTCAGGTATTCAAGAGCGAGAACAGTGCACTGAATCTATGGGGGTTGAGCACCGCCCTCTACGGTGGGGGGGAGGCCAAACCTGCCAACGGGGCCCGGTGAGTCAACTAACATGACCAAGTTTCAAGATAAGATAGTTGTATGCCTCAGACCAAATCCCTATGGACTTGTATTGCACTCAGGAGAAACCCAGTCTCCATACAAACTCTGAAAATAAATTAGGGCAATTAAGGAGAATTCATTCGGCCAATTTTCAAGGAAATCTATATTTGCCTAATCAGTTAAATTACTTGTGGGCATTATATTTTGTGTCCCTTTGAAATTCATTGCATTACATTTATTCAGTGTCTAAGTGATGAGAGACTTGATCACTGTGGGCCTTATTAGAAGGCTCAAAGTCACTCAGCAGGCAAAGAAGCGAGCTGGGGTTTCTTTGCGTGATCGAATCAGTAATGGTTTTTTTGGTTTTTAGAAAGGGACGAGGTTAAATAGCTATTTATGTATTTTATATATGTATCACAGGTTTACAAACACATTCATTCTTACACAGAATTTGCTAGCTGAAAAATCAATTCTTTTTAAATATTGTTTTTATTACAAGTTTGATATAATTAACTTAACGAAGTTCATCAGCTGTTAGGGGCAGAAACAACCTCGCGTTTTGGCTGTTTAGGCAAACCGCCAACGCGAGGTTGTTGAAAAAAGAAAAAGAACAAGAAAGAGGGTAGATCGATTCTGCCCCTAAAAGCTGTCAACTTTGCATCTCGCAACTTCAGTCCCGTCGTGACCACGATCCATGCAACTGGGTCGAAATATCGACATTAAAAATCTCGTCGTTTCATCGTGTTATGTACCCGTTTAAATAAAATTCATAATAAACAACCACGAAATGACTTTAAAATTATTCACAAGAAGAGATTACATGAAAATATTGTGAAGGAAAACATCGTGAGGAAACCTGCATACCTGAGAATTATCTCAATTCTCTGCGTGTGTGAAGTCTGCCAATCCGCATTGGGCCAGCGTGGTGGACTAATCCCTCTCATACAGAGAGGAGACTCGAGCTCAGCAGGGAGTCGAATGTGGGTTGATATTGTGTTCCAGGGTGAAGGACCCGGAGTTCAGCGCGGCGGCGGAGTACCTGCAGTCGCTGCAGAGCAAGCTGAGCGGGCTGTGCGCGCTCTCTGCCAAGCTGTACAAGGGCTCCGTGGCGCTCAGCACCGAGCTGTGCGGGTGAGTGAGGGTGACCCTTAAGGGTGAGTGAGGACTACCTTTAAGGGTGAGTGAGGACTACCTTTAAGGGTGAGTGAGGGCGACCCATCTTTAACGGTGTCTTTCGAAGGGTTGCCGGAAAGTTAAGAGACTGGAGACAGGGGACTGATTTCTCACATTCTGTCGGAAAATATAAAAAAAATATGTTTTGTACTTGGACTGTTGAGGGTATGGACCCTTGCAACCATAGTCATAATATAGTAATCTCCATTATTATATATCCTTTCCTGTAGTAAGATTATAAGCTGACGAAGTTTCAGCTCTCTTAAAATGAGGTAACTTTTTTTTTGATATTTGATTTTCTTTTACAAGTTAGCCCTTGACTACAATCTCACCTGATGGTAAGTGATGATGCAATCCAAGACGGAAGCGGGCTAAGTTTTTAAGAGGAGGGTAAAAATCCACACTCCTTTCGGTTTCAACACGACATCGTACCGGACCGCTAAATCGCTTGGCGGTACGTCTTAGTCGGTAGGGTGGTGACTAACCACGGCCGAAGCCTCTACCAATCAGACCTGGACTAATTAAGAAAATCTGTCGGTCTATTGCGACAATCGCAAAACAACGCGGCGGCATATGCTGCCACACATGGACAAACAACAATACAAGTAGAGTGCGCGCAAGATAAGTCTGCGTGCGACTGGTGGCATTAGTGATCTCTTTTACCCGCCAAGAGATAGATAGAGATAGACGACAAGATGGCGGCACTTTTGATTAGTTCCAATTTTGGCCACGCGCAAACTTATCGTGCGCGCACTCTACTTGTATTGTTGTTTGTCCATGTGTGGCAGCATATGCCGCGTGTTGTCAATCGCAATACAATACGCGAAAGTAGCAAGATACGACGCGACAGTCGCAACATACAACAGATACATAGTCATCTGGTGTTTGTTGTAGCATTACGTGGTGCGTGTTACAACGCGCGAGATGGCTAATGAATATATGATGAAACAAAAATAAATTCGGTCTCCCTACCACTCATTTGTCAATATGGCTACGCCCAAACTGGGCATCCATATCTTGCATTGTGTAAAAAGATGTGTTGTATTACATGTATTATATTATACATCTAGCTAACACCGCGCGATTTCACCCACGTGGTTCCCGTTCTAGTGGGAATACGGGGATAATAGCCTTCCTCGATAAATAGGCTATCTAACACTAAAAGAATTTTTCAAATCGGACCAGTAGTTCCTGAGATTAGCGCGTTCAATCAAACAAACAAACAAACAAACTCTTCAGCTTTATAATATTAGTATAGATGTAACCTTCATGATATTACTAACAATAAATGAAATGACACCACGCGACAATCGCAAAACGACGCGATAGTCAAACAATACAATGCAACATACATAGCTGGGCACCGTTAATCAAATAGTTAACTTCGTTAATCGTTAATCTGCTACAAAAAAAGTTAGCTTCGTTAAACGTTAAAGCGTTACATTCCGGAAGAATTAACGCAAGTTAACGTTAATCGTTAATCCGTTAATATGACTGGTAAATATTGCATTTTTATATCATTGTGAGAGATCCCCATTGGAAAAATAAGGGTGAGCACTGGGGAAAAGTGCCATAATTTGTTTTTTAGTTGATTTTATCTATAATTTTGACATAAATATAGTAATTTGTTGATTTCTTTGAAAAAAAAAAATCTTTCATCATTTCTTTACTTGTCTAAACCTGTTAATCGCGTCGCGCGGTAAATAGTAGGCATTGGATTAACGATTAACGGAAGTTAACGGGTCCGTTAACATTTTTAAAAGTTAATCCGTTAATCAAAATGTTAACTTCGTTTATTAACGTTTAACGAATTAGCGAGTTAATGCCCAGCTATGGCAACATACATATAGGCACATCACATAGTGAGTTGTTCGTCTGTGTGTCAGTATGCGGCGTGTGTGCGACGCGTGGGCGGTGCAGGCGGGCGGGCGCTGCGCGGCGGCAGTGGCGGGCTGCGGCGCGGGCGCGTCCGCCGCGGCAGCACCGCGAGCGCGCGCCCCGCTGCGGTACCGCGCCGCGCTGCCGCTGCTGGCGGCCTACGCGGGCGCGCACCTCGACAAGATACGCAGCAGGGACGCGTTGCACGGTTAGTACTGAGTTTGTATATCCGGCTCGAAGGACCAGAAATGTAGAGACATGAGGCCCGGCCAATAACGATGATGATGATGATGATGATGATGATGATGATGATAATGATAATGATAACATGCAAAAAAACGTGTGCATCTCGGGACATTCGACAAAATTGATAACTTGAGTTGAAGTATCCGGCTCGAAGGACCACAAATTTAGAGACATGAGGCCCAGCTAATAACGATGATGATGAATGACGATGGTGATGATGGTGATGATGATGATGACTATATAAGTGACCGGCCATGATGGTGGTTACAGTGATTTATCACAATTTCACAAATTAGGGTAAATTAAATAATACATAAGAATTCTATAGAATTTAAAATCTAGCCGTAATGATTCCACGCACGCTTCCCAAGCAAGAAATTCGAGTAGGTGAAGCTGAATAAAAGAGCGACAAAACGCGTCTTCAGGCGTAGCCACACTTTAATACTTGGCTTGTTAATGAAAATGATGACCCAAATTCTAAATTGTGAATCAACTTTGATGGTATAAATATTGAAGTAGTATAGTATAGTAGTAGTAGTTGTATTAATTAATGTTTCAGCTGCGTACGTGGCGGGAAACAACGCTACAGACGACGTACATAACAGGTATTTAACTTTATATTATTTGCACTTCTTAAATGTAACTACTGTTCTTAACTAACTAAAAACTAAAGTTACTCGAAATCATGTCTACATAATATTTCTGTTTTCTATCATTTGTCCAAAGCGTTCGATTGTTTTGACCATAAACTTCTATAACTTTAGTTCAGCCATCTTCTCTCTTCTCTGGCTTAATTAAAATGTTTTTCTACATTTTGTTGTGTCTCAGTCACAGAACTCGAAAATGATACATAAAAGAAAAAAAAACGCAGAATTCAATTACTTAACTGGAGTCCCACAGGGCACAATTTAGGGTCCTATTCTATTGTTACAGTATATCATTCATCTATCACATTATAGGGAGGACATTTGTCAGACTGTACAGTTTGCTAATGACACACCTGTTTACTAATCACAAATGAAAATAAATATTAGTTTGTATTTTCTTATTTTATATGTGAAATGTCTTGTAACTGAACAATTTCATGTTCCAGATTAGAACAAGCATCAGAGGCTCTACGTTCGGAATTAACTGATTGGATTCCAAAAACCAGAACAGAAATCCGCACTCTGCTCCTAGAACTGGCTGACAGACAAGTGGCTATCCATACACAGACCCTGATGGGATGGGAGCACGCCTTGAAACTCTCCACCGAGGACATATCTGAAATGTTCAAAACTGTATCAAAATCGGCCGTACAAAATCTATCTCCCACCAAATGTAGGAACTTGACCCCAGAGACGGAAAGAGACATTGATGACATAGACATGGAAAACTATAGCAATGACTCAGATATACAGGATGTTTCGCAATTGGACATGTCGAATATACAGGATGATTTCAAAAGTGATGCCGCTGAGAAAAGTGTTAAAAGTGATTTAAACAGTGATAATGTTAAAAGTGATGCGAAAAATGACAACAGTGACGTCAAAAGTGAAGTGAACGGTGACAGGTTGGATGCGTCGGATGACAGTTTCTTGGATCCGCTGAAGAATTTCTCTGAAGTGGATTTGTCGTGATTCTGTGATTCAATCTTCTGCAGCATAATGAAGGATTTTTGAAATAATTATTTTTCCCTAAATAGAAGCAGTGGAAGTTGATTATAAATAATTATTTTTTTTGCTGTTCGAATACTGATGGTCAAGTTAGAGTTGATTTGCTGTATATGGTATACTTTTTGCAGTAAATAGCAAAATAAATGATTATTTATTTATTTTCTATATTTTTTCTTGTATATACAGGATGATTAGAATGTAATGTAGTGTCTAACAAAAGTTGGGACTGTTGGTTTTAATAATTTTATATGCAGATATAAATCCTTAAAAATGAAATAACATGGAAACTTATAATATAGAAAAAAAGCATTGAGACCAAATTCCACTTAACACTTTTGGCTGGTGGGAGGTTTCAGCCGTGGCTAGTTACCTACCTACCGACAAAGACGTACCGCCAAGCGATTTAGCGTTCCGGTACGATCTCGTGTAGAAACCGAAAGGGGTGTGGATTTACATCGGCCTCCTAACAAGTTAGCCCGCTTCCATATTAGATTGCATCATCACTTACCATCAGGTGAGATTGTAGTCAAGGGATAACTTGTAAAGAATAAAAAAAATCCTTAAAAATCAAATAACATGGAAACTTATAATATAGAAAAAAAAAGCATTGAGTCCAGATTCTACTTAACCCTTTCTTTTTTCAAGAATATTTGCCATATACCTTCAATATGACTAATAGTCTCATTACAATTAGTCTGTAAAACTGTTTAGGAGTGGGTACAATAGTCCGAACCTACTACCTCTTGATGTCAAGACTAAACCGAGATTTCCAACTTTTGTGAAGCTACAAAGCTATATATCTGTATATTTTGTTAAAATCATGTGTAAATATTAGAAATTATACATAATCTGCATTATAATTGAACTTTTAATAAACTTTAGGGTAATTTTTTGACTGACAAGTAGCAGACTAGACTGTCTATAATTGATAAATTTAAGTTAGAAATGTTGGATTTGAAATTAGAGTGATATTAGGTAAAGCCAACAACGGGAGATAAAAAATGTAAAAGTAGACCAAAGGTTGATAATTTCTGCATTTGACAGTTTTCTTATGAGACGAATATCTTAGCATTCCATGGATTCACCGTGCAGGTGCCGGGTCCATCGCGTGGTAGAGAGAAGAACACCGAGCAGAGTCCTGAACTTGTGACTACTGGATGTAGGGTTAAGGAATTCCTTGACGATCGATCAACATTCCCCTTTTCTGCTCGTGTTGTTCTCCCTACCTATCCAAATTTGGTAAGATCCTATTAGAGCAGCTTTGGATACTCGTTCTAATATAGAACTAGCTGCACTTCTAGAGAGGCCAAGGTCTTTAAGCAAGTTATAGAGATTTTGCTGGTAATCCTCTCGCACCTACTTCTACGGCGTACAGACTAACTACATAGCCATTTTTAGTTAGTTCATTCGTTAGGTCATAATATTTATTCACTTTTAAACTGTTTTATATGAATTAAAAAAAAGTTGATAAAATTCGACTTAAGAACAGAGATAAAACTCACTCTGTAGTCAGTACAGCTCGTGCAGATCAAATTGACACCTGGCTCGAGTGATGTATATACACTTTTTACCACGACTGCAAGAAGGGTTATGTTTTTTGCGCGTATCTTGTATGTGTGTATGTATGTAATATTCTTTATTACCTCATATCTTCCGAACCACTGAACGGATTAACGTAATTAGGATATCGTTAGATTTGTCTAATTACCCAAGTGTTCTTAGATGGGTGAAACTAAAAAAAATAACAAGACGACTGTGAGACGCTATAGACTCGAGGTGAAAAACATTTTTTTTTTCTAATATTGCAATATGGGTGTCAAATTCAAGAGCTTTTCGACTGTTTTCTAATTGCTTTCTACACTTTTGGACTGAGCTTGTTTTTTTTCTTTTCAGTTTTTTTATACTTTATGCAGTCGGGTTTTTTTATTTGTTTATTGTATGGATGTGTTTGGTAGGCAATTGTCAAGTTTTTTTTTTCATTTCATCTCCGAGCCTTTCTGGTACTGCAGTATACATGATTCAGGAAGGGGGTGGTCTATCACGCTTCGAGATTAGCTTTCTGACGACCCCATTCGTCTCTAACGCGTCGACCCATAATATTATGTAGCATTTTCGCTCCCTTAGCCCAGGCTCCCTTGTTCTTGAGCTGGGTTTTAGTATTCTGGTCCTAACCGAAGAGTCCCACACACCCTCCCGAGGGTACCGCGGAGTCTTCCGCGACACCAGCCACCAGCGAGAAAAAAAAATAAAAAACATATTTGGCACTAAGTTTGCTTTTGTCAGGAGTTTGACGCTTTGGCGTGCGTTACTCCCTCAGACCGATTATTGTATAGGACCTGCCTCGCTTGATGTTACTTTTCTTTCAAAGTATATGATCAACGATCTGATTCGATTATAAAAACTGTCTCTATAGAATCGATGTTAAATTGTTATCGTGTTCGTCGGTTAAAGAGCTCCGTAAAAATACCTTTTTGTGTAAATGAATTGTTTAAAAAACGTGCAAAAACTTCTAGTTTAGTATAAGATATATACCAAATCTTAGCTCGTTTTCTTCAGAAAATGACAAACAATTTTGTTCGTGACTATGAGTGCGATACAGGTCCTTCTATAATTGATCTGAGGTGAGGTGCACTCAAAGATTGCATGGTTAGGCGAAGTTGTCAAGTTAATGTGCACGGGCTATACATAGTTATCGTGAGATAGATATATCTACTATAGTGTATGTATAATTGTATTTATTTATTACTATTAGTGACAGAAAATTATACTTTCTGCTATTTGTGACACATTTGTCAGAAGTGTCAGTTTTGTTTTAAATTGCAATGTCAAAGGTGAATCCTATTGGACTAATTTTGTATATATTTGGGTAATATTTTATTAAATTATACCAGTATTCAAATCTATATGACGTTTTATTACCTGTTTAACATTTGCCAGTCCAGTACTTAGCTTATATGTAGGCACATATTAAAATCGAAACAGAGTGAGTCTTTACAAGCAGCGTGTGAAGCCAATGAAACCCATAAAAATAAAACAAACATTCTAATCTCCATTCTGAGAGGAGACTCGAGCTCAGCAGTGAGCTGGATATAGGTTGATAATGAATGAACAAGAAACATTCCCAAGTGGATGTTTCCCATAAGACTATAGTGCTCACATTTTAGTTTCTACAATTCAATTCAATTTTATTTTATTTACTTAATTGCTTACGATGGAAATTTTCTGTAACTATCGAAAATTCCGGGAATCATAAAATAGATCCAGTTTCGAGTACCCGACATGGCTTTGAGTTATGGAGACCTCTATGGTCCTGGGTTTGATTTTCATAGTATACATACATAATTATGATACGAGAGTAAATAAAACACACTTTACAATGACATCTATTTATTAACATCACAGAACTTCACAATTTATTTTTACATAAATAAATAAATAAATAATTCACAATATTCAACACCCATCTATAATTTTTAGAATCTTTAGGAATTGTAAGTTATAATAAAATATACGATTCAATTCGCTTTTGTCGGTGTATGCCCGACTTATACTGAACCCATCCAAGAACACGATTCTTGCAGTGCGACTATGGGTTCAAAATTAGTCGGACTTACACCGACAGACGACAACAGTTCTATTTCGGTAGTACATCCCTGGACTAGCTCAATCACAGAGCTTATACATTTTAAAGGAGATGGTCCATTTCAGATCCACTATTGCACCCCGTATCATTAAAATTTATAAAACACAAGGATTTTATTAAAATCTAAATAAGTGAATAAATGTAACTAAATAAAAATAAATAAATAACATTAAAACCTAAGTTTTTGACTTATAACAAGATGGCGCCCTTAACATGACAATTGACAGCAAACGTCAAATCGACTACTGCATTGAAAACGTCATCAATCCGCCACTAATACCCATAATAGTGTTGCATTTCTTGAAGAGAATGAATATTATTTCGAAAGAATTAAAGTAAATTCGTAGATTTGTATAATCAAAAATAGTTAAAAAAAATATTTTCTTTTATTTCCGCCAGGGTACAATACAATTTTGGACCATCTCCTTTACAACATTTTATTTCTTTCTTAACAAAACCTTACCTTTGATACATATATTATGGGAGATATACGATCCGCCATATTGGATTTAAAATGACGTCACTTTTTATCCATAAGAGGCATTTCCATATTTCATAAAGATAAAAGACTACCTAAAATATTTGCTACATTAAAATCTATATAATAAAATAATTAATTCATCTTACATCAATAAAAATATATAACAATCATGTAAATTATACAAAAATATGCATTAAATTACATAAAATAAAATTTGAACTATTGGACTGTTTACAACTAAAATACTGTAACTTTTCTGTGCATTTTGTACTATTTACTAATTTGTTGAGGTGATGAGTTTGCAGGCGATCTGCGACTGTCGCAATTATTTGCGCGACAGTCGCAGCGCCCTTGCGCTTGTCTCTCTTACAGTGGAATTCATAGAGATTCATAGAGATTCTCATACGCATTGAGTTTAAATTCGACGCTCGGCGGGTGAACGATCCCCTAGGGGCGCCCCCACAACGTCTATGAATTCCACTGTTATACGCGCGGACGGACGAATCTCTACTTTATACATATGGATGGAGTCTCTACTTCATATATTGGAAAAGGGTAAGAGGGTTATAACTACTCGTACATTTGATATTGTGTTAAGGGAAGAATTTGGACATGATCTACATGCTACTATTGGCTGGTGGGAGGCTTCCGCCATGGCTAGTTACCACCCTACCGGCAAAGAAGTACCGCCAAGTGATTTAGCGTTCCGGTGCGATGTCGTATAGAAATCTAAAGGGGTGTGGATTTTCACCCTCTTCCTAACAAGTTCGCCATCTTTTATCTTAGAATGCATCATCACTTACCATCAGGTGAGATTGTAGTCAAGGGCCAACTTGTAAAACTGTCAAGTTATATAGCGCGACAATATTGGTTTAGAAGAAGTGATAATTCCCCTGTTAAGCTCCTTGGTGTGATATTTGTAAGGCGGTTTGCAAGGGCGTATGCGACTGTCGCAATTTGTCGGGCGACAAACGTGGGTGTGGTAGTCCCCTATTGGTTGATGGTTGTGGTTGGTGATTGAAAAAGATTTCCGGATGATATGCATGCGTGCACGCGACTGTCGCGTTGTAACGCATCGCCGACAGCTTGGAAGGAGGAAACAAGGGTGTGGGTTAGGCCTTTAGCAATGTTCCGTGGATTGATGTTGGGGAAAGACTTGCGGATGATATGGATCCGTGCGCGCGACAGTCGCGTTGTAATTCATTGCCGACATCTCGGAAGGAGGAGGCAAGTGGTGTGGGTGAGTCCTCTAGCAAAGTTCCGTGGATTGGTGTTAGCGAATGAGTAGATATGCAGTGCGTGCGACAGTCGCGTTGTAATGCATTGCAGACATCTCGGTAGGAAGAAGCAAGTGGGTGGTTTAGTCCTCTAGCAATTTTCCGTGGATTGGTGTTGGAGAAAAAGTTGCAGATGATATGCAGTGCGGGCGACTGTCGCGTTGTAATATGACTGACTCGCAGGTGTAAGCTGGGGTGCAGGGTTGTCTCCTAGCTATGCTGTTCCGGGAACAGCTCGCGCGCGATGTCCACAGCGGTGTCCCAGGGCACCACGCGACAGCGCACCTGTGGTGTGGGAGACGAGAGTGTCTTCTTGATCAGGTCGTGCATGGGGAATCCTCTCCTGGGAAACACCACCGCCTGCGGGATAAACAGAAGGTACTGTTATATACAAACTAAAATCGCAATTAAATAACTGGGGATGGGGTTGGGACAAAGATTTTATATATGTTACGAAACTGAGGGGCGAGGAAAGGTGGCTAATTGTCTTAATTTTAATTAGTCGTATAATAAACAACGATTATTTTATTTAAACAAATAATACCTAAATATTGTCTACAATTAGGTAGACAATATTTAGGTATTATTGTGTGTTGAGGTAGTGTAAAAACTATATTGATACTGTTATCGCCGTTTAGTGTTGGAAATAGTAGTCTGTGACTTTGGTAACAGTTTGATTTGTTAATTAAGTTGTCCTGGCAAGTGTTGTGAATCATAACCTTTGTTCGACATTAGTTTTCTTATATTTGTAATCACCTTTTGAGTCCTTTAATAATATATTTAGATTATTCAGTCATGGGTTTGAAAATAACAACAGCCATAGGACAAAATTATAATTCACAACTAATATCAGGACAATTTATCAACAAACTCATCAAAATGAAACCAAAATTAAACAAGCCTTAAAATAATCACAAAAGATACGGAACACTGAATTTACAATACAAGAAATAGCACTGAACACTACGACGGCTAGGTAAAGAATGTTCTAGCTCGCACCACGATCGCCGTTATATCCAAAACAAGAACAAAGAGACGAACGGGTGACGGAGGGTTTTTTTCTTCGAATACCCTCTAACCTAACAATATATTATAATCTAAGTAAACACAAAATTGTGCATGTGTGTAATTGTGCATTGAAGTAGCTAAACAGAACATATATATAGTATAAAATATTGTTGGGATAAGAGGTTAAGGCGTTTAAGACCTGGCGCAAAGTACAAGATACGTTTACAAATGTTGAGCCATGATAGCCCAGAGGATATGCTCTCTGATTAATTCAAAGGGCGCAGGTTCGAATCCGGTCCGGGGCATGCACCTCCAACTTTTCAGTTACGTAAATGCATTTTAAGAATGTGATGTGTGATTTAAAAATGTGAATTTTCTTAATTCTCTGCGTGTGAAGTCTGCCAATCCGCATTGGGCCAGCGTGGTGGACTATCGGCCTAATCTTTTAATTCTAAGAGGAATCCGTATCTTACTAAATGAAATCTTACTAATACTACTAATATTAGGTATAAACGCAAAAGTTCGTATGGATGTTTGGATGTTTGTTACTCTTTAACGCTGCTACTACTGAAGCGATTTGGCCGAAATTTGGAATGTAAATAGATTTTATCCCGAAACAACCATGAATGAGATTTGCGAAAACTGCGATGATTTTGATGGTATGAATGTTTGTTACTCTTTCACACCTCGGCTTCTGAACAGAATCAATTAAAATTTGAAGTAGACAGATTATAGTTTGGATTAACACATGCATATGTATTGGATAGAATCAGGCGTTACTTTACGGAAGTTCAATACAGTGATTAGTCAACATCTCCTGAACAATTGCACGTTGTAGAGTCATCTCCTGAGGATGCTCCAGTTTCGGGGTGAAACGTACGTAGAGAGTATTTTGTCGGACCTGGGTGACGTCATCGCATGGGTTCGTCGACTTTTCGCGGATGATAGCAAAATAAATAAATCATTATATAAACATGCATATGTGTTTCTTTAAACTTTATATCCCGGAAAAATCCATGGTTCCCGCGTGATTTGTGTAAATTTCACGCGAGCGTAGTCGCGGGCGTCCGCTAGTAGTTATTAAATTAGAGTCAAGGCCTAATTTGTCATTAAAAAAAAAATCATGTCACTCACGTGTGGCGGCAGGGCAGTGGCAGGACAGTAGTCGTTGCGACCGTCGCCGGCGTACGCGACGGTCGCGTGTCGCCGCGCGCTGCTCCACCGCGCCAGCGCCAGCGACTTGCACAAGTTGCTGGGACAGCGCGCGCACGCGCTCTGGCGCATGCACGGCTCGATGTACAAGCGGTCGTTGCGCCAGAACGCGCGGTTGGTCACCACATCCGTCACTGCCTCCTGGAAACCATAGACCAGTTTTTTTGTCATCGTGAGAGTGGCAAAGATTGGCCACCGTACAGCTTGTTTTTTTTTCTCTCCATGGGATAAGCATAGATCGGTAACCATACTGCATAGACAAGAATGCGTAGACGGGCTATTAAAAAAATAATAATATCAAGAGTAAGAAGGCGCGATTGGGAAATTATTATTATTAATAATAATAATAATAATAGTTTATTTGAAGGTAAAAACCCAGTGTAAAACAAACATAATAATAATAATACAAAAATAGTAATTAAAATTAAGGTGTGAGCAGGACGAGACTTAACTCTCTCTCTACGTAAGATATGGATCTGTGGACGCTTGCCTTTACATCAATTGACGTCAGTATGATGTCATGACGTTACACAAGACTATGACGTCACATTCTCGCTAACTAACTGACTAATAGCGCAATCTCAGAGACTATTGGAGTTTCAATTAATATAATGTATGTTCATAAAAACATCATTAAACATAATATAATGATTATAATAGTGCTAACCTCGTCATCAACCCATATTCGGCTCACTGCTGAGCTCGAGTCTCCTCTCAGAATGAGAGGGGTTAGGCCAATAGTCCACCACGCTGGCCCAATGCGGATTGGCAGACTTCACACACGCAGAGAATAAAGATAATCCTCTGGTATGCAGGTATCCTCACGATGTTTTCCTTCACCGATAGACACGTGATATTTAATTTCTTAAAATGCACACAACTGAAAAGTTGGAGGTGCATGCCCCGGACCGGATTCGAACCCACACATTAGTAGTTAAATTGCAACTTATAGCACCTAACACTAGGCTGAATAAAATAAATTATTATTCTTTTAAAGGCAAACAAATCAAAAGCAAATGATCATTGAATTCATACTTCATTATTATTACATCGTTTAATGAAGTCGCTTCCGCTGTATGTTCGTTTAGATCATTGGTTCCCAAAGTGGACCCCCAAGGGTCCACGAGAGACGACAGGGGTCATTTATTGGTCACGTTGGCGTGACCAAAAAATGGGGTTCATGGTTCGTATGCGGGGGTATTTGAAACTTTTATCCATAACTTAATGAGATATCAGTGTCAGAAACAAATCTCTGAGCGGTCGCACTTTATGGGGTCACAATACACACTGACGTCATTAGTTAGTCAGTCAGTTAGGTAGTGCTGTCGTGGTCACGCGATGTGCTAACTGGCGACTCTAACTCAATTGTTATAAATTATTATTGTTTCCTACCAATTGCGTGTCTTACGTACTTCTATATGTTTACTTTATAATTACTACGTTCTTTGTCAATCCCTTGCCCTTCAAATTATAAAGAACTTTTAAAGACATAGACAAAGATAAAGACTTTTTTTTTATTCTTTACAAGTTAGCCCTTGACTACAATCTCACCTGATGGTAAGTGATGATGCAATCTAAGGTAGAAGCGGGCTAACTTGTTAGGAGTAAGATGAAAATCCACACCCCTTTCAGTTTCTACACGACATCGTACCGTTACACTAAATCGCTTGGCGGTACGTCATTCCCGGTAGGGTAACTAACCACGGCCGAAGCCTCCCACCAGCCAGAGCTGTACCAATTAAGAACACCTCAATCGACCCAGCCGGGGATCGAACCCAGGACCTCCATCCTGCCATTGTAAATCCACCGCGCATTTCACTGCGCCATGGAAGCCGTCAAAAATTGTCTGAGCTAATCTTTGAAACGGTTGGATCGATTTTAATGGGACTCACTCAAAGATAGACTCGGAGTAGAAAGGCTAACATATAAACAATTTTTGAATTTTGTAAAGGAAAAAAGAAGGAATTTTCTTAATTCTCTGCATGTGTGAAGTCTGCATTGGGCCAGCGTGGTGGACTATTGGCCTAACCCCTCTCATTCTAAGAGGAGTCTCAAACTAAGTAGTGAGCCGAATTTGGGTTGATAATGATAAATTTTTATCCCAAAAAAATTCATGATTACAACAGGATTTGTGAACAATTAAATTTCAAGTCAAAGGGACCATTAGTCATCAAAAAAAAAAAACATCTGCCAGTAAAAAAAATAATCTTACCAATACTCCATGCGTCTTGAGCCAATGGTTGACGAAGACACTGTTGGCATCGGTCAGGACCAGCACATCCCAGCCCTTCTCTGCCAGGGTGTGGAGTAGCTCCAGTATGCCAGGGGTGGGTCTCATGGATGCTATGGACTCCAGGATGTCCGAGGGATGGAAGCCGGCTGAATATGCGTGCTCAAACACCTGTGGAACAAGAAAAATTAAAACTTAATTAATTAGCATAGACATACATAGATCGGATTATAGTCCAGAGACTGATCTCCGATAGACAAAGAAACAAGACAAAGAGAAAATAAAAAATAATAATTAGCATAGACAAGTAGACAAAGTTAGACTGGGACTGTAGACTTACTCACTCGCTGAGGCATGATAACTAAATGTTAGCATAGACAAATAGACAAAATTAAACAGGGACAATGATGACTTAACTCACTGTGTGACACCACCAACTTCCCAACTTAGGGTAGTATTGAAAATATCTAAAAATAACTAGGATTTGAACCCAGGACCTTGTGATATAAACTTGCATAGGAAATGGACATTTTAAAGAGGCAAAGTTTGGGGGGAGGGGATAACCTGTGGATCTACTGTAATTTTAAAAATTCTTTTACCCCTAGAAGCCCCATTAAAATTGGTTAAGCTCTTCCAGAGATGACGCTAGAAAAACGGACAATTTTTTTTAGTATTGTGTAAATTATTAATATTCTTTGAGAAAACACAATTATTTAATAAACACAGACAGAGTTCAACCATGTTGAATGTGCAAGTGGAAGGTCATAAGAGGAGAGGATGGCCAAAGAAGAGATGGTTGGATTGTGTGTAAAAGGAGTGGATGATGAGTTGACGAGTAATAGAAACGAATGGAAAAGATTGACATATTTTTCCGACCCCACTTAAGTGGGATAAGGGTAAGGAGATGATGATGAGAGTTCAACCATATTAATTAAAATAACATCTTAAGAAGCTTTCGCTTAACTGTTGGATCAAGAGTCGGATACAAAAGGCAGTGATTCTTGAGACGGCGCGTATTGTGAGGAGGTTCCTCACTCTGGAGCCCTGACCACCGGTTGCTTGGACACTCAAATGTCCCGCAGCGGGAGGGTGAATTTTTTTTTATAAATTTTTAATAATGTTTTGTATTTTATTATACTTATATTGTTAAAAATTAAAAAAAAAAGAAGTAATAAATAAATGAGAGAAAAAAACCTTAATAATAGCCTTTTTATTTCCATAAAGAATGCATGTGCATAAAACAATAAATGAATTTAGAAAAGTACAATTTACTTCTTCTTTTTTTTCTATCTCTTTCTTCCTTAATCATTATGAACCCCTCTACAGGTGAAGGCCTCTTCAATTTCCCCCCATATCTGTATATCTTTAGCTTTAGTGATCCAATGTTCACAGGCTTTATTGTAACTTCAACAACCCATTTCTCTCTTGGTCTACCTCTTTTTCTTTTGAATGCTGGTCCTTGCCATGTAGTTACTCTCTTTGCCCATTTTTAATTTTCCTATTAAAGTTCAGAAATATGGTACTATAATCAGTTATATATTGTAACATTCTCAATACTCATAGAATCAAGGTTGCTTGCAAGGTTTTTGGCACTCTGCCAACTACTTGACTATCTCAAGATCTACACTTATTAGCTAATTGACTAGATGTTTATGAATTTAGATAATAATATATAGTTTACTCGAAAACATAGGAATTGGAAATATATACTGTTGTTCTATTTTCATTAGGTATTTTGGTTTGGAATTATTATAATGTAACAAATGACCTAACTTGTTACTTACTATAGCCAATAGTCAATATTCATTTATTTCAATTATGCTTAGTTTACAAGCATGTTTAAAATGTTAGGTATTAATAGATATACAGGAAGAAATTTTTTTTAGTGCGGATATTTTTATATTTTGTACATAAACAGAATTTAATGATCACGTATTTTTTCTTTTTTTTTTTAAACTCAAAAATAACAAAATTATCGTTAGCTAAAGTTATTTACTTTTGAACAGAATTTTAGGGTCACCCTATTGTGCGTTTATTTTATTTTCGTTTGATACCTAAAGGACGTCACCAGATCACTTTTAAGCTGAATATATCTTGTTTAGTAATAATATGTACATTATTTTGTTATTTTAGAGACATAAATTAAAAAAAAAAATTACATAAAATGTATCGAACTGTTTGTAGATTTATATTCTATTAATGATACAGAACCACGAAAAAAAATATCCGCACTAAAGACCGAATCACCCTGTATAATGATGAGAATTAGTCGAAAACTTAAAATTAAATTTAGGAGGGTTCCAAATAAGGGAATATCAGCATGAGAGACAACTGTTTTGGGCTCAGCAAGGTACAGAAAAGAAATAAATGTCAAAAATCCTTTATTTTATCTATAACTAGTAGATGCAGCGTGGCTTCACCCGCATGGTTCCTGTTTCCCTAGGAATACAGGGAGAAAATATAGCCTATAGCCTTCCTCAATAAATGGGCTATCTAACACTGAGAGATTTTTTTAAATCAGAGCAGTAGTTCCTAAAATTAGTGACTTCAATAAAACAAACAAACTCTTCAGCTTTATGATATTAGTATAGATATAGAAATGGATCGCTAAATATGTTGCTAAGCGCTAATAAGGGGCTGAACCAATTTGGCTAATTCTTTTCTTAGAATATTCCTCGAAGTATGACAATTTTTTTAGAGTAGGAGTAGGGGTATTTCAGGGTAGCTTAGTGTAGGATAGGAGTAGGTGCATATAATGCAAAGCAAAGCTTGACTGGGTCCACAAACATTATATATATATTAGAATATGTAATTAAAGCTACTATTACTAGGATCCTACTGAATTTTACTGTAGATACATGGAGAACAACATTAGCAGTAAATAATGTTGACACGTCCAGGGACTAAGTCATAACCACAAGACTTGTAAATGAGTATCTCTGCTTGGAGTTTGTCTCTTTGCCACAACAAGGGGTCTATTACTTGACTGATGCAATATATTGAACAAAATGTGTTTCCAAATTATATTATTAAATTGTTAAGTTTTTGTTCTATTAAAAGTTATGTATTTAAATTTGATGTATGGAGAAGACATTTGCTTTGTTTCAGAGTGTCAGCTGTGATCTAGGCTTAACAATTACTTACATCACTCATGTATGGGGTCCAGTCATGACTCCCAGCCTCCCACTCGGGCGGTGGTTTCTTCTCACGCAACCTATTGATGATCGTTGCATCGGAGTCATCCTCCACAATCGTCCGGTCGAAGTCAAACACAGCCAAGGACCGCACTGCAGCCATTCTCAAGATGCGTGCGCACAACACCACCGATGGGAATGGACTGCGACAAAATTACGCGATGAACGCGAAATTGATGATGCACAGGATTTGGCATGCTGCGCTGGAATTTTTTGCAACTTTTTCCGCATCGACTACTCGAATTCCAAGTTTTGCTTTACAACACAGATTATAAATTGGAAAAAATGGAAAACATAGTGAGAATTGAGATTGAAAATTGGAATATCATTTTGACATTGACTTTGATTTGATACCGCGATATGGATGCCAATCACAATTTTTTTAATGGCTAGATAGTTAGTATTGGCAGTCAGTAACAGATGGCGTTATTATGGTCGGATTCTTCTATTGAGTCTGATTGGTCGGATGCGTCAATTGTCAAATGTCAACAGTTGTTTTTATTTCTATTTTGTCATCTGTGGTGCTCAGCTGGTCGGGTCGTGTTGTTTTGCTGGTTCTAGCGATTTTCACAATAAGTTCGTAGTTTATAGTTATGCAGTCTCCTCGAAACTATAGTATGCGCATTATCATCTGAGTCGTCCGGTCATAAAAGTCAAAAAAGATAGGAATGTGCAGCGCGCCTACCTGCGCACCCTAATTATCGATAAACGGCTACCTGCGCACGTGCTAATGATGAGTCAATAATGATTTGGACGATTCTGATTGGTCGGTTTCTAATATGGTCGGTGAACAAGATACGATAATAAACTTTACTTATCGATAATATGTCTTTCATTGTTACACCCTTCACTAGACGGCTCCATAAGACCCATAAGTGCAAGCGAGATAGATATAGAGAAATGATTTATGGCCCTAAGACTCAGTTGTTAATGCTATTAGTATAGTGAAATCATGATTATATTGGGGCAAAGAAGTGAGACGTACACTCCACTGTTCATTGATACTCCAGTTGATTTTTTTATATAGTGATTAGTGTTATTTAATGTAGTGAACATGTCTTACAAGAAGTGCTGTGTTCCAGGTTGCCCAAGTACGGCATAATGGACTAGTTTAAGCTATAATGGACTAGATACGCCAAATCATTTGAAACTTCGTTACCTTAGACCATTCTAAGTTCGTTACATTAGAGCTTGTATTTAAACAGATACATTAGTTTTTGTTTTATTTAAAAATACCAAATAGTTATGATTTTACATGTTTAAAGCAAATAAATAAATTATTATTATTGTTATTCCAAGCATTCAAACTTCGCATAAATATCGACACCCTTTAACGGTCGCGACCGAACATTATTTTCCCCGTTTTGGTCACATTTTTGATCGGTACTTTGCTCCTATTGGTTGTAGCGTGATGTTATGTAGCTTATAGCCTTCTTAAATGGGCTTTTCAACACAAAAATATTTTTTCAATTTTAACCATTAGTTCATCAGTAGGTAATGCAGAAGTACGAAATTGCCTATAACGGGCGAGCAAATGTTGTTTGACGATGTCACGGCGTTAAACGCGAGCTGATCACCGCGCGCACACTTTAAAATTCTATATCTCGGGAATTAATTAACGTATCGAAATAATTCTTTCACGAGTACTTTTCGTTTTTAACGGAGAATACAGAAAGCTAACATTTAAAAATAGTGAATATTATCCATTATGTATCTGTATGCTCTTCAGCTGAATCCTTCCAATGTGTTGATGATAGATCAGTTAGTTAAAGTTTTAAAGTATGAAATAATTTTTTTTTTATTATTATATTATAACCAAAATTTTTCATGTGAAAACTTCAATGACTTATGTTAAAAACATGTAAGCATTCTAACGATTGTAACACTAAGTATCCATTTCAGCTAAAGAATTTTTCCTGCATGAATTTCCGAATCCTTCGAAACACTTGGATCGATTCGTAAAGTGGATTAACAGTATTGGCGGGGAAATTTTGAATTTAAGCAATGAATTCATTTATAAGAATCGAAGAGTCTGTCGTATCCATTTTGAAACAAAGTATCATTGCCGAAATAATAGACTCAGCAACATAGCTGTGCCAACTATTAACATGCCATGTGAGTTTTGTGTTTTGTTCACAGAGGTCGTATTTGAATAATTAACACAATGATGTATTTTTCTTCTATTTAGTTAAAGTGTATATTTTTTTATTTACAGGTTCAGCAGAGCAGAAGTATTTCAAAGAAATACACAATTTACCTGTCAGTAATGTTACTGCATCAGAAGAATTACTCATTGAGTTAGTAATATTATTCGTATTTGATTATAATATTCCCGTCTTATCACCCAAGTATATTGGTAGATGTGTATAACCTAATCACATCACACTATCACATCACGCTAATAAATAAATTCGAAAGTTTGTGTATTTGTGTGTATGTGTGTTTGTTCCTCCTCAGTGCAGCGGCTACTGAAGCGATTTGGCTGAAATTTGGAATGGAAATAGATTTTGTTCTGGATTAACACATAAGCTACTTTTCAGCCCGGAAATTCCATGGTTCCCGCAGGATTTGTAAAAAACTGAATTCCACGCAGACGAAGTCGCGGGCGTCCGTTAGTATAAACTATATACGCTTTCATAAACCTTAACCGAGAGGATATCGAGCATGGGCCTTGGACGCACTAGTCCTACACCCACTCCGAGTCGTCGGGACTTCTCCGACCCGTGTAACACGGGGCGGGAGTACGGGCCTTGAGGCATGCCTCCTTGCCCGGGCGTGTCGCGGGGATCTTTCTCCCCCGGTGTTTACAGCTATACTGCACTTTAGTTCCATTTAACTCCGTTCGCCAAATGGCGCTGGATGATTTTATTTTGTCACAACGAATCTTTTATATTATTTGTCAAATATGCTTCATATCAAAAGAAAAAAACACATTTAATCATTTTTATTTAATTCCGTAATGCCATGCTTTGACACCTATATTTATGTATCTAAGATGCCATGTTATTGCTACTTAGACCATTAATAAGTTATTAATGGTCTAAGTATTGCTATCTATATTAGGTTTTTTCACAATCGGGCTCTGTGTTATGTTTTTTTTTTTCAATAAGTGCTAAAACAACAAGAACCCAAAGCCGAAACTCGAAAGAAGCCAGTTTAAAAAAAGATAATAACCTCTTGTCGTTTCGATTATTTAAAATTACTATAAAAATACTAAATATTACTTAAAATGGCTTCATTAAAAGTATATTCGGTGGGCAGATTAGCCAGATATGTAACAGAATCATCAATACGGAACATACGCGCAAACTTGTACAGGTAACCGTTGCGCAATTTGTGTTATCGCGATCCCAACCTAAAAATTTATATTTTCCGGAGGATTTTCCCTTTTTTTACAAATGAAAATGTGTTCTAATATTAAATTAAAACTCAAAGGGTTTACAGTAATATACTTTGAGTTACTTATCTAATCAATTCTGATTGTTAACATTTTTATTGAAAATGAAAAATAAATTGTCAATTTCATCATTTTGTTACGTATTTTTTTATTTTTCATAGTTTGTAACGGAATATGTACTAGCTTTACGCTACTTTATATTCATTTAATCAAGGACTCCAACTGGATAATCCCAGATAAATGAATTATATACATATTACACAGACTTGAATAGTTTAAAGGCTCCTTTTTAACCGACTTCAAAAAAAGGAGAAGGTTTCTCAATTCGACCGTATATAACCCTCTCAAAATTCATTCTTAGCAGATATCTATTAAATACCTCCCTATTAAATTTCAACTTTGTATGTCAAACGTCTTTCTAGCTCAGTAACTTTGGTTCTAGGAATCACTTGGATTTTATGAGACAAAGATACTGTGAGTATTGCTCATTCCATCATACAGTAAGCACAGCCGAATGAGTATCTAAGTCATCATCATCACTATCAGCTGATGGATGTCCATTGCTGGACATATGCCTCTTGCATAGACTTCCAAACAATGGTCTTAAGCTGCCAGCATCCAGCGGTATGGAAGTGTATATTATAAGACATTTATTATCAATTTCAGAACATCAACAGTCTCATACAGCACAGAGGAGAAGACAGCGGAGTCTGACTCCGGAGACAAGTTGCCCGGTTCTGTGGAGGAGTGTCACAAACAGATAGAGTCCTTGACCAGTGAGCTCGGCACACTCAAGCAGCAGCTGAAGGATTATGAAGTGAGTTCTAGTTTTCTTTTTAGGGTTCCATACCCAGAAAAGTGAACCACAATCTCATTTAATCTGGTGCTGTCCAGAAAAAAAGGCTTCGGAAATGAAAAAAGCAATCTTTTGTTCCTTGGGTTGCTCAGAGACATCCTACAGTTATGCATTTTTTTAGCAAAACATCAAACTCTTTGACTACAATGAAAAATTTGTATCAAAATATTTGTTTTAATGATTGTTTTTAAAGTTACAACACAAGATGTAATGAATTTTTTTTGTGTTTGAGTGTGTGAATGTTGAAATATACAATGGACATGCCTGAATTTCTAATAATGGGGATTTTTTTTGGGATTTGGCACACATATAGGGCCTAAAACTAGTTTTTATACAGGGCATACTAGGCAGGGAGTGCCACACATGGAAGGGGAGTGTTGATCGATCGTCAAGGAATTCCTTAACCCTACATCCAGTAGCCACAAGTCCTGGACTTTGCTTGGACTTTTTCTCTACCACGCGATGGACCCGGCACCTGCACAGTGAATCCATGAAGTGCTAAGATATTCATCTCATGCCCTATAACTGTTAACTTTCAGGACAAATACAAGCGAGCCCTGGCCGAAGGTGAAAATGTAAGGAGACGGATGCTGAAGCAAGTGGAGGATGCAAAGTCGTTCGCGATACAGAGCTTCTGCAAGGATTTACTTGATGTGAGCCTGATTGACTATTGTCTTAAATTAACTAGGGCTTTAGAGGTCATCTATTGATTGTGTGTTTTTAGTACTTTTACATTACTAGTACATACTTTTAGCTAGACATCATCATGCCTTTGTCATTGACATCCTTAGAACTTGGACGAAGCAATTTGCTTCTTTGTTTTTTATATGCATGGCTAGGCTCCACAAACCCCTGTAAAAATTTCCAAGTGACAGCGGGGGGGGGGGGGGGGGGTCATTAGTTAGCAAGGGGTACTAACTAATGACCCCCCCCCCCTAAAGAAAACAATTTATTTGACTGATGAAGAAAATAAGGTTTTTATTTCAATAAAAGATAGCACATAAAGTACGAAAACAAATGTCTTTGTAATATTAATGTTATGAGTCAGTTATCAAGCCACCATTACGTAATCTGGCTGGTGGGAGGCTTTGGCCGTGGCTAGTTACCACCCTACCGGCAAAGACGTACTGCCAAGCGATTTAGCGTTCTGGTACGATACCGTGTAGAACCCGAAAGGAGTGTGGATTTTCATCCTCCTCCTAACAAGTTAGCTTGCTTCCATCTTAGACTGCATCATCACTTACCATCAGGTGAGATTGTAGTCAATTGCTAACTTGTAAAGAATAAATAATAATAAATAAAAAAAATATCTTGTCGCGAACCCCTACCGTCGAATGGCGAACCCCTATGGGTTCGCGTACCCAACTTTGAGAAACCTTGTTATTCGGGAACCACGCGGGTGAAACCGCGAAGCGTCAGCTAGCGTTGATCATATATACAACTATATATTCATTCACATTCCTCTGAGCTCATGGTCTGTACCAGGTCGCCGACACGCTGTCAGCAGCGGCAGAGAGCGTGCCCGAGGGGGTGGAGGGGGAGAACGCGCCCGCAGCGCTGCGCTCGCTGAGGGACGGCCTGCGCCTCACCCGGGCACAGCTCACACAGGTGAGCCGGGCATCACTCATCATCAACCCATATTCGGCTAACTCCTGAGC